>NW_027332424.1:11531847-11653986 GCF_000442705.2 Elaeis guineensis
GCTCGGGTGAAGTCCACCTGCAATCAAAGTCAGGGGTGAAGTCTGGCTCCCTTAGGAGTCCGGATGAAGTTTACCAGTAGTCGGGGTCGAGGACGGAGCCCGGCTCCCATAGGAGTTCGGGCGAAGCCTTCCCGCAGTCGAGGTCGGAGATGAGATCTGGCTCCCGTAGGAGTCCGGGCTGAGTCTTCCTACAGTTGGAGTTGTGGGTGAAGTCTAGCTCCCGTAGGAGTCCGGACGTAGTTTACCTGTAAGTGAAGTCATGGGCATAGCCCGGCTCCGTAGGAGTCCGGGCGAAGTCCGCCTGCAGCCGGAGTTGGGAACGAGGTCCGGCTCCCGTAGGAGTCCGGATGAAATCTGGTAGTTGTAGGAATCTACCGTCGGAGAAGTTCAGCCATTGACGAAGTTCGGGGTAGTGCGGATTGGAGTTGAACCTGGCTGGAAGAAGTCTGGAAGGGATTCGGGGAATAGCTGATAGTCGTAGAAAGTCGGCTGGCGGCGGAGCTTAGTGAGCACTTGGGGCGGCTTAATAGATAACTGGAGGAACTCATGTTGAAGGAGCTCGGGTGGTGCAGTGGGAGTTCGTCCGTCAGGGGAATTCAGTCAGTACTGTGGGAATCCAGCTGTTGGAGAAGTCCGGAGAGATACCATCTGCGGTCGAAAGCCGAAGGAGTCTTGGGAGGGTCAATCCTGTCAAGAACTTCGGCTGAGGGTATTTTATACCCAACAGTTTACTTTTTCATTCATTTTGTATTATATACAACCAAAACCTAGTGTTTCAAAAACTAGAATTTTGCAAAAAAGTAAGTTTTCATCTAATCTATTAGGTAACAGATCAAGTATTTGATAAAAATAAATATTTAGATCTAATCTAAATATTAATATTTTAGATTATTCAAAGGATCTGCACAATGCTAGGATAATCTTTTCATTGTAGGGGGCAAACCCTAAAGTAGGACAACCTTATGGTAGATTGTGCAATCTTTTGATAATCTTATTTAAATCTAAATATCATATATCATAGATCTGAATACAAAAACTATTTAGATCTAATCTTAATATCAAAAATCAAATCTATCATGCATACATAATCATGTTATAAATAACCTAGGCTCTAATACCACTGTTGAAAAATCGATAGGTGTATATCATGTATTTTAAAACAAATTTATGCAGCAAAAAATTAGATTAAATAATTTAATCTATACTACATATTTAAGATCTAATCTTAATGCCTATCCTAAGATCTATAACATATTATGTACGTATATAAAAATCTGAAAATAAAATTCTGTATGCAAGATCACATCTAAACATACACCATAGATCATATCTACACTATACATCATATGTATATCAAGTATGAGTTTAGAACATGATACCTTAGTGTGGATAATAGATCTCCATATTTGAAACTGTACTCTTACTAATTGCTTGTAGCTGCACAGGGTGTCCGACCTCTATAGGTGATCCACTCGAAGCACCATGCTGATAAGCTTCTGTGGGAGTGCTAGCTAGCGTAGAAACTTATAGATGGCTGATCTTCTCCTCTTATGGATCTCTCGAACTCCTCCAAAATAGTAGGAAGAATAAGGAGGAACTGGTGATGGAAAGATGGAGGGAGAAATCTCTTCTCTTTTGACTTTTCCTTCACCCAAAACCCTTAAATAGATTTCTAGGATACTCACCCAAGAAAAGAAAGAACTCCTCTAGATCACATGCCAACAAGAGGCCAACCTCACACCCAAAATCCTAACTCATGCCTCAAGGAATCTCCATTGATTTTTTGGCGCATGAAAATCAAAGCTTTATATAGATGTGGGCGATGGGGTGTTTGGATGAGACAAGTTTTTCATCAAAACTTGAATTCAAATTAGATTTGAATTCGATTGGATCAATCAATTGATCCAAACTCTTGATCCCTATCAAGAGTGGGTGACAATCTTCTTTTGGCATGGAGTTTCTCATGCCAATCTGAACTTAGCAATGAGAAAAGTGGGCAGCAATTCATGGGTGGTCGGCTAGGGTGAGGAGAAGTCCAAGTTGGTTTGGACTCTTTAATATTTATCAAATTAAGTCTCCAACCTAATCAAATTTGGTTAGATCCAATTGAATAATATGAACCCAATCCAATTAGGTTCCAAACATGATTAAATTCTAATCAAATCAAAATTTAATTATGCCCAAGACTTGATCAAATCCGGAACCATTCACCCTTGATAATTAGGTCATCTCATAACCTAATTGGATCAAATCAAATTGAATCTAATTTAATTAATTTTGATCCAAATTATATTATTTAATTTAATTGAGCTAATTAGCAATCTAATTTCTCATTAATCCTCCTATAATTTACTAATCATTAGCAAATTAATTTACTGTAACTTTTGCATAAGGCTAATCATCAATTGAATTGATGATTACAATCTAAAACGATTCTCAATCATCAATTAGCCACATGTTCAAACAGTAACTTCTTTTTAGTATAACTCTATAGGTTCGAACCTAAGTTGATAGCATAAGAATAACTTTCTGAACTAATTGATGTAACCATATAACAATTAGATCCAATGTTCAGATAGGCTGAATGATTGTAAAGCAACATTCAAGAACCTATTGATGTATGGTTACCGTGTAATTCATCTTGTTAACCCTAATACTCAAGGTGACCTAGGATTTTACTATCAACTCTGGAATAGTCAACCACATTGTATTTCAACTTTTCAAATTCATCACATGGATTACCCTGATTAAGGTTTTACTAAATTGAAATACACTGATGCATTAACTCCTACTTATTTGGAGGGATTAATTCCATCTTGACTCACGTACCGACTTGATAAGTACTTGACTGCACCCAAAAATATTTCATTACTGAATTAGAAATTCAGATAGTTCAGCACCAAAGTACAGTGAGTTGCTTGTAAGTCACCATGGTGATTTCAGATTGGAGGGATATTTATATCCATATCCTTTGTGAGTTACTTTTGACAGCAGAGTACTCCGTAGTTGGTCACGTTCAGTGTGGATGTACTCTTATATTCCACCTATATTTTATACCAGTGTCTTTACACTCTTTGGTTAAGAAGACAACCAATCCATATGGTACATAATGATCTACACTTGATATTGTTATTGTCCTCATAATAACATATCATTTAGTCACAAATAAGTTTAAGGACTAAATTCTCTATTTAAATGAGTCCTAAGGACTTCATCACAACCCTGAAGTTTATATTATAGATGTAAATATTTATGATAAAAATATCAAATAACTTTTATTATTGAATAATTCATATACAAGTATAAATTAGCATAACCATCAATAGACTGACGATTGTCTTTGAGACACAATTTGCAACACTTGGCAAAGGTTGGAGCTTTCATTTGCTAAAGAATGCCGACATTTCTTGCTTTTCATTCAACAAGAGAGGAAAAGGCTCAACATCTTTTTTGGCATCCTCCACTAGATCGAGAAGCCCCATAAATCCACTGAGATGACCAAGAAAAATTGGCCTTTCCAATTATGGATGAAGGACCAGCAGGAAGGATGTTGTAAACTTTTTTATAAGAAAAGTACTACTATTTAAGGGCAACCCAAAGTTGGGATGAACTCATGGAATGTCAAAATATAGAAGAACCCAACTATCATCCTCAAAGCATTGGAGATGAGCTCAGCTACAACAAGCTGATACTAATCTAACAGTTTAGTAATGCTTGAAGGAATTAGGAGAGTTGGGAAGAGGGACTTGATCCTCCCAAGGCAATGTCACGCGACCAGAATGACTGAGCAAATCCAAGATAAAGTCTTGACGAATGTGGAACTCAGCTTGGATCCACTTGAGGTCAACTTCTATCAGGTTGCTTTTTCAACATCTAGGCCTAAAGCGATCTCAGATGGAGTTTCACTTGACCCCATCGAAGCTTGGTTAGGAAAACCTTGACCCACCTTCTCATTATCCATGGATCACTCCTCAAGCAACAAAATTCTTTGTAAGATATAAAAAAACAAGAAGGGAAGATGATGAGAGGTCTCGAGAAGGCAAAAGGAAGGATAGAAAGGTAAAAAACATATTAAGAACCTATGAAGATGAATGGACTTCGACAAGGTGGCAAAATTTTGGTGGACATATGAGAGGAAGATGATAGAGATAGCCTGGACACCAGCATAGAAATCTGGCCATGCTCTCCTTTTTCTTTTAGCATAAGTATGCAAAAAGTCAAATGAGGGAAAAGCATATATCTCTGGCCTTATATAGAGCCTCGAAAGGCTCAGCGGCTCAATCTTTGGCACATATATTGGCTCCAAACCATTGCCAAGATTGCAACTGGTAAAGTGTCTAATCATCATCTCAAAAGTTCTATCATTCATGATGCTATTTCGAGAAGTATGCTAACATCGGCACATCCATCACAAATGCAATGCCTAAAAATTTGTTGTGGTAGAACAAAATGGATAGTTATAGTGGCTTAGGTTCATGCTTGACTCTAGGCTTGACTCAAGGCTCATCTTAATTGGTTGGTTGTGTTTACCAACTATTCTACTTCCTTTGCTCAAGTCATCAAGTTATCTCAACCTTGATCGGAAGTAGGAGGCAGGTAATATATCATGGAACTAACCACAGTTGATGCTAGACTAATCAATCAAAGCTTGACATGAGCCTCCATCTTATCAAATCATCATCCACCATGTGGCTGACCTAGAGATGCATGGAAATGCCCAGATCTCTCCTTATCTCGAAATAGCTCGTCTATGATCGCCAATGGTTTCATAACCATAAGGGCAAGATACATTAGATATGGGGCATGGAAGAATCAACCATGCAATATATTTAGGCATGCCATCAGTTATTTGAAACTGCCAATGCGCACATCCAAAGATTCCATAATGATGCATACCAACCCTCGCCCATATAAACCATTCTAGAGGTGCTCTCTAGGTAAGTATAAACTAAAAATATTAAGCTCTAAGTCTTCAAAGTGCTCTAGAGCTCTTATCACTATGCCACTTTCAGAGCACCTTCATTATTCCCTAAGAATTCTGACTTAGATATCAGAAGATCCCCTACTGAACTATTCAGGAAACTTCTATGTCTATGTTGTTTGTGAAGGGAAAGAAAGTCTGTTTCTAGCGGATAACCAAGGTTGCATTTAAAATTTTTTTATATATCTAACTAAATAAAGATCAAATCAGATTGCAGCAAAATAGAGATCAAATCTTCAAAATCTGGATTCAAACCTTCGTGTAGGCCTAGATCTACAGATCCTCTACTTCGTGTGCATGCCAAGCTCCACAGGAAAGTAGGATGAAGCTTTGGATCAAAGTGCCTTCACAAGGCCACTAAGGGAGAGAAAGAGGTGCTAGTGTAACACCTCACACCAGCAAGGGGATGCCCAAGAGAGGGGCCATGGCAAAGAGGAGAAGGGGGAGGCAAGGAGGAGAAACACACCAAGGATGGGACACCCACAATGCCTCACACCTCTCTCTCTCTTTCTCTCTTTTCTCACAATCTGATTGCTGTGCATCCATAGGTAGAGACCCTCTCTATTTATAGATAATTCTCATGACCCAATAAGAATAAAACTCCTAATTCAAATAAGTTTTGAATCAGTCCACAACTTATCAAAGAAGGATTCTTACATGAGAAAGGATTGGCACCTCACATGGTGCCTACTTTGCACCCACACTCACACCCATGTGGGACGGCCCACAACCAGCATCATACCAGGTGCTGGTTGGCCATGGAGGTAAGAGAGTCTTAGTGAAAATAGACTCGAAGGATCTTATCCAAAATTGGATCAATTTGAATCCAATTTGAAGCTAATTCGAAATAATTTTGAAAAGTTGTCAATCCTAAACTGTTTAGGATTTAGGACCAAGTCCAACTTAAAATTTTATATCCAATTAAGACTAATTAAATTAGATCTTAATCTAAAATTAATTAATACTTTAATCTAATCTCTCATAGGCTCTTTAGATCATAGATCAAAAACTGTTCATCTTTGAAATTGAACCTGAACCTCATATGTAGTGCTAGCTAGACATAGTCAATTCTTCAATCTCATTTGACCCATAACTTAATTCTCAATCAAATTAATCTATATATTCAATCAAGTTAAATACTTTCAAATTAGACATATAAGTATAGGTCAATACTTTTCTACATCATCTGACTTGTATGTGTAACTCCATAGGTTCGAATACTAAGCCGGTAGCACAAGAACCATTTTCTATACTAATTGAAGATACCATCTAGCAATGATTTTTGATGTCTAGATAGGTCAAATAATCATAAAAAAATATTTTAGAATCTATACATATAGTTACCGCATAATTCAATCTTTCAACCTTTCAAATCCATCTCATGGATTATCCTGACCATGTTGGGTTCCGACCATGTAGCAAAAAGTGATTGTTATAAATTTTAAAAACAAACAAGCTAATAGCTTTATCAAATAAAACTATTGAGCCAAAATCCAAACCTTAAAATCACCTTGTCGATATCGATAGAATAAAAACAAGCATGCAAAAGAGATACAATTTTATAATTTCACCAAAATAAAAAAATAGCACATTGGTGTTCTCCACAAGACCTCAAGGTAGAACTCCTTCAACAGTGATTCACACGAAAGTTAGCCAAGATCCTTCCTAATTGGTGCACTGCCACAGCCTAGTCCCCTGAAGAACACTGCCAGCTTCAAACTTATGGTACGATCATGCCAAAGCCCAGTTGCTTTCAATCTTACCACCAAAATAACATCAAAAAGATACTCTTCAGATGTCTCACAATATAGAATTTGATTTTTAGCTTCAATATATAAAAAAATCAAATCCTAGGGCACATAAGCAACACTTGCTAAAAATCTCACCACCCTTCTTACAACTTTTGCCACTCAATTTTTCCTTGCTTTTTTCTTAATTTTTTTTTCAAATTTTTTTTTATGATTTCCACATCCCTCCTCTTTGGTTTCAGCCCAAAATCATGGTAGGTAGCCATATGGGACAAACCAAATATATAGTGGACCAAAGGATGTCACATGAGATGAAGGGGTGCCAACCTTTGGTGCTCCAACTTCTCATGCGGTGAATAAATTCACCATGTGAAATTTTGGTCCATCAGATGCTTGTAGTAGAAGGATTCTTCCTCTTCTATGTTTCATAAAAATTTTACATTAAATTGGTATTAAATCATAGGATATCTATTTGAGAAATAAAAGTAACACATATTAGTTAAGAGCCTTCTTTAAGAAGGACTCTCCATTTCACATGCCAAATTGAGGTGGGCGGTATTTATTTTTTATCATGGGTTCTAGTGGGTGTAGAGGAGTCCTTCTTTACTTGAAATTATTTCAAGGTGAATAAGAATCTAATCTAAATTGACCCAATCCCATTAGATCAAAGGCAACTGGTCTAGGTTAGCTCAAACATTTTGATCTAAACCAATTTAGGAACTTGGGTTAATACAATATGCTAGCATATCTAATTAACCCATAAAATCTTTATTAAACTCTAATTAGATTAGATCAAAGTCAAATTTCAAAGTGTGTGACCCATTGGATTTCAAATCTAGCCAGCAGTAGATCAAGACTTTCAACATAACCCTAATTCGATGAGATTAGGTCACCCGAAGAGTCCCAATCAACTTGGACTCTTCTAAATTGATTTTAAAATTAAAATATTTTAATTTGATGAATTTATAAGTCAATATTGACTTCTAATAATATATCATGACTATTTGAAAGATTTAAAATTTTAGTAAAAAATTATCAAAATATCCTTCAGTGATAAATTACTGTGTAATTCAATCCTTCAGTCAAACAACATCCCAGATGAGCTGTGGATATGAAAATATGTCAAACTCAATCGTTTATCTTTATATATCTCGATCTAAAGGTAATAATTCATTGATAATACATTAGAAATCTTTTTCTAATTATTATCCTATTTTGGCCAAAGACTTTCGAATCATTAATCTATGAGATCATATAGGATGTTCGCTCCCCTTATTAGGGGTGACTGATCCCTTATTGATCACTCACAACCTCCATACACTCTTCATCATATCCAGAATGCCCCATACAAGGATCAAAGAACTAAATTAGGTAGCAGATCAAAATATGGATCCAAGTACACAAGGTACCATGATGATCTCAGATCAAAAGATCACTTACACAATTTTCATTAGAGAAACATCAATTGACATGTAAATAAGACTCCATCTGATATTCTCTTATAGGTTAATTCAGTGAACTCATTCTCTAATGAGCACCCATATCCTTATATTAGTGTCACCACATAAGTGGTTGTGAGATCAACCATCCTCATTTTTGAGCATACATAGGATATGCCAGTCTTATTGGTATCATTGATCTCCGACTCAATGTACCAATGACAAAAAATATTTTAGGTTAGGACTATCAAGGATTTAGGTTTCACTGGCATGATCTCATCACCATCCTAAAACCATTGTCCAGACCAATGGGGTTCATTACAATCTAAGAACAATAATATGCAGTATATAATGAATCAAAAAATTATTTATTTTATTAATAATATAAATATCAATTACATGAGTTTAGAAGATAAATTACAATAAATATTCTATCGCATCCCATATGTGATTGGGTTGTAAGGCATTATTCTTTCAATCTCCCACTTGTACTAAAGCCAATCACCTCTATACTTGATACCCATGCTATCAAGGTGGCGGTCAAACTGCTGCATTGACAAGGCCTTAGTGAACAGATTTACTATATTATTCTTAGTGTCAACTTGCTCCACAATCACATTGCATCTTTCAACTATCTCCCGAATGAGGTGGAACCATCTTAGGATGTGCTTGGATTTATGATGAGACCTTGGTTCTTTGGCTTGAGCAACTATCCTAGTATTATTACAATAAAGGGACACTAGTTGTTCAATCTCTGGAACCACACCCAACTCTATGATGAATTTTTTCATCCAGACAGCCTCCTTAGCAGCCTCACTTGCGGCAATATACTCAGTCTCAGTGATCGAGTCAGCAACAGTTTGCTGTTTGAAATTTTTTCAACTTACTACACCATCATACAGAGTGAACACATACCCAAATATAGATTTGTTATCATCTAGATTAGATTGAAAACTAGAATCTATATAACTTTCTAATTTTAAATCAGATCCATCATATATCAGAAAAATATCTCTAGTCCTTCTCAAGTACGTGAGTATATTTTTCACAGTTTTCCAATGATCCTCCCCGAGATCAGCCTAAAATCTACTTACAATGTCCAAGGCATAAGCCACATCAGACTTGGTATATAACATAGTATACATAATTGATCCTACAGTCGAAGCATAAGAAATAGAACTCATTCTATTTCTCTCTTCAGGTGTCTTAGGAGACATCTTCTTAGAGAGTTGTATGCCATGACCTATGGGCAAGTAATCTCTTTTACTTCCCTCCATATTGAACCTCTTCAACACAAGGTCAATGTACCTAGACTGGGACAAGCCTAGCATTCTTTTTGATCTATCCCTATAGATCTTCATACCAAGTACATAGGATGCTTCATTCAAGTTTTTCATGAAAAATTTTTGTGATAGCCAAGTCTTGTCCGATTGCAACATTGGAATATCATTCCCAATGAGCAATATGTCATCTACATACAAGACCAAGAAGACAATAGTACTCCCACTAGTCCTTTTGTACACACAAGGTTCATCCATATTTTTGATGAAGCTAAATGATTTGACTGTCTCATCAAAATGGATGTTCCAGCTCCTCGATGCTTACATTAATCCATATATGGATCTATTCAGCTGGCATACCTGATTTACTCTCTCACTAAAGACAAATCTCTCTGGCTGAGTCATATAGACTTCTTCCTCAAGATTTTCATTCAGGAAGGCAGTCTTGACATCCATCTGCCAGATCTCATAGTCATGGTATGCTGCAATAGTAAGCATTATCCGAATAGACTTGAGCATGGCTACCAACGAAAAGATTTCTTCATAATCAATACCTTATTTTTGTCTGAAATCTTTTACCACTTACCTGACCTTATAGATCTCTACTTAGCTATGTGCTCTAATCTTTTTTTTGAAGACCCATTTGCAGCCTATTGGGGTCACACCCTCAGGCGCATCAACCAAAGTCCAAACTTGGTTGGCATATATGGAGTCCATTTTGGATTTCATGGTATTGAGCCATTTGTCAAAGTCACTACTCATGACAGCTTTTGAATAGGTCATGGGATCATCATTCTCAATGATGTGGGATGTATTGTCATTCTCAATGACAAACCCATATCTGAGTAGTACATTATGCACTCTATTCGACCTTCAGAGAGGAGGTGTATGTAGTAGCTATGCCTTAACAATGGACACATCTGGTTGAGAACCATTTTGTGAATCCCGGATGGATGGTAGGTTTTGAACTTCCTCAAGTTTGACAGACCTCCCACTGCCTCCTTCTTGGATAAACTCTTTCTCTAGAAAAATGACATGCCTACCAACAAACACTTTTGTTGAATAAGATTATAGAAGTAGTATCCTATGCTCTCCTTGGGATAACCTACAAATCTGCATTTTTCTGATCTAGCATTCTGTTTATGTCCATCAACATTTTTTACATAAGTCGAGCAATCCCAAATCTTAAGATACTTAAGATTGGATTTTTTTCTTTTTCATATTTCATATGAAGTGCTAAAAACAGATTTAGAAGGCACTTTATTTAAAATATATGTTGTGGCCTCAAGAGCATATCCCCAGAAGGATATTGAAAGGTCTGTGAAACACATCATGGATCGCACCATATCTAATAAGGTGCGATTCCTCCTTTTCATAATTTTATTTAATTATGGAGTATAAGGAGGTGTCTATTGAGAGAGTATTTTATTTTATTTTAAATAATCAAAAAACTCACTAGATAAATATTCTCTTCCTCGATCTGATCGAAGAGTTTTAATACTTTTATCAATTTATTTCTCAACCATTCTTTGATACTCTTTAAATTTATCAAAAATTTAGAATTTATATTTCATTAAATATACATATCCAAACCTAGACCTATCATTAGTAAATATGATGAAATAAGAGTATCCACCTCTAACTTGAGTCGATATTGGACCACATATATCAGTATGTACAAGGTCCAAAATGTCACTCGCCTTTTCTCCATGTCCAGTAAATGGAGTCTTGGTCATTTTTCCTATGAGATAAGATTAACAAGTTTCATATGATTCATAATCATAAGAATCAAAGAAATTATCTTTGAATAACTTGTTAATTCTTAACTCATTTATATAGCCAAGTTGGTAATGCCAGAGGTATGTGACATTCACATCCTCTCTCTTTTTTTCTTCATATTATCAATATAAAATATATTATTATTAAGTAAAAAAAATAAAAAACTATTATCAATAAAAGTACTTCCATAATATTCATTAGAAAAATATATAGAACAACTATTGTTCTTTACATTTATTTCAAAATCTTATTTTAATAACAATGGTATAGAAATAATATTTCTAATGATATTTGGAATATAATAACAAGTCTTCAGTTTTAAAATTTTATCTGAAGGTAACTCCAAAAACTTGGTTCCTATGGCTTCGGCCTGAATGGACTCTCCACTAGTATTAAACAGCTCAAAGTCACCTTTATTCAGACTCTTTATTTTCTGTAGACGCTGTAATGAGTTGCAAAGGTGTGAACCACAGACGGTATCCAATACCCAAGAATCTAAAATTGAAGTACTTAATAATAAATTAGTTTGTATCATATACAAATCTTTAGCAATGTTTGACGGTTTCACGATTGTAAGGTACTCCTTACAATTTTTCTTTCAGTGGCTCTCCTTGCCACAGTAATAGCAATTACCTTTGATAGAGACCTTCTTCGCCTTCTTCTTGGAGATGCCAGTCTTAGGATTCATCTTTTTCTTAGAATCCTTCTTTGCCTTCTTCTTATCGATCTTATCAATAAGAAGTATCGGAGCCTTTTCACCCTTGAAATGGCTCTCTGTTGTTTTCAGCATGTTCAGCAGTTCTGGCAGGCTGATGTTCAGTTTGTTCATATGATAATTTATGACAAACTGAGAAAAAAAATCAGGGAGAGACTGTAGGATTAAATCCTAGCTTAGTTCACCATCTATGGCAAAATCCAGCTATCCCAGACGAGTGATCAAATCAATCATCTTCAGGACATACGTTTGTACAAAGGTGCCTTCCATCATGCAGGCACGGAACAACTGCTTTGATATCTCATCTCGAGCAGTTCGACTTTATTCTCCATATAACTCCTTAAGATTAAGGAGTATAGAGGAAACATCCATGTCCTCATGCTGCCTATGAAGCTCGTTGCTCATGGAGGCAAGCATGATGCATTTGACAGTCACACTGTCATCTTTCTACATCTTATATGTGGCCCTTTTCTCCTTGAAAGCATCTTCCCTAAGGAAATCTGGTGCAGATGAATCCAGAATGTAGGAGACTTTTTTTTGAGTGAAAACAATTCTCAGATTTCTTAACCAATCAACATAGTTAGGTTCGATCAACTTATTTGCATCTAGTATGCCTCTAAATAATAGTGAGGATGCCATGTGTGTAGTTAATCTACAATAACAAGAACATAATATAAGTAGACAACTCATGATGACATTCATAACTAGATTGGGACTTTTATCTAATTGTGTCTCTCATTATTTTATCAAACTTCATAGCCCTCATCTATGAAAATCGAGAAACATACTGATGTTTTTAATGGGGTTGAGATCCCTATTCCTCACAAACACCTTGTGGATAGCACAACAAGTATTCATGAGTTCAAGAGTAGATAACTCTTTACCAATTATACACTGCAATTCTCAATATTTTCTCTCTAACTTTTAGAACATATATAGCCTTGTGGATAACACAACAAACTATAGTGTTCCAGTTAGATTGACCCTTCAATCCTAAATGGTCATACTTAAATAATTATGTCCTTGTGGATAGCACAACAAAGCAACACTATTCAAAATATGCCATAAGCATCAAAATGCACTTGGTCAATATCATATCAATTTCTATAGTAAGCTTTGTGGATAGCACAATAAGCTCACTAAGATCTTGACATACTCTATTGAGCAAGTTTGAAGAAAGGCCCTTGTAATGTCTACATCACTATTCAATCTAAGTTCAAAATTCAATAAGATCAAATTGGCCAAGTCAGTAGGTGGGAGGCTCCCCGTAGCTTTTCTTAGACACTAACAGAGTTGGCCAGACTAGTATATGGACCTAATTAGAAAATCACCTTTCACACTTTCTTCGATACCAATTGATCTTAAAGAATTCAACTTTTGATTAAAAATGAATCCCGACATTACTACTTAATATAATTTTAAAGAGGAACTTTGAACTGATCTCAGCACATCCTAACTATGACTATATAAAATGTACATTACAAATTATGCAAATTGGCATGTAATCATAAAACATAATAGCAATCATATAATCATGCCAAAAATAAACAAAGGTGCAATTTGAAGTCATAACACATGACAAGCATATTCAAATAATATAACAAACCCTAATCTTATTAAGCATGCAAAACACTCTTAACCATACATTGATTTAAGCATCATACTGCCATGATAATAAAAATTTCAAATTATCATAAATTCATAATTCTAATAATTTAAATTTAACATCATGGTAGAAATAAAGTCAAAAATATTTTTTGAGTTTAAAAATCGATGCTAAAAATAATGCAATATTTTTGGCAGGATATGTAATTTTTAAAAATTTTAAAAATCACTGTTGGGTTTCGATCATATAGCAAAAAGTGATTTTTAAAAATTTTAAAAATAAACAAGTCAATAGCTTTATCAAATAAAACTATCGAGCCAAAATCCAAACCTTAAAATCACCTTGCCGATATCGATAAAACAAAAATAAGCATGCAAAAGAGATAGAATTTTATGCTTTCACCAAAATAAAAAAATAGCATGTTGGTGTTCTTTACAAAATCTCAAGGTAGAAATTCTCCAATGGTGATCCACATAAAATTTAGCCAAGGTCCTTCCAAACTGGTGTACTACCGTAGCCTAGTCCCCTGAAGAACACTATTGGCTTCGAACTTATGGTACGATTGCACCAAAGTCTAGTTGCTTTCGATCTTGCTACCAAAATAATACTAAAAAGATACTCTTCAGATGTCTCACAACCTATGATTTGATTTTTAGCTCCAACATATGAAAAAATCAAACCCTAGGGCACACAAGCAATACTTGCTAAAAATCTCACCACCCTTCTTACAATTTTTGCCACTTAATTTTCCCTTACTTTTTCCTTAGATTTTTTTCAAAATTTTTTCTATGATTTCCACATCCCTCTTCTCTAGTTTTATCCCAAAATCACAGTAGGTAGTCATGTGGGATGTCCAAAATATATAGAGAACCAAAGGATGTCACATGAGATGAAGGGGCGCCAACCTTTGGCGATCCAACTTCTTATGTGGTGAATAAATTCACCATGTAGAATTTTTCATCCATCAGATGCTTGCAGTAGAAGAACTCTTTCTCCTCTAAGTGCCATTAAAATTCCACATTAAATTGGTGTTAAATCATAGGATATCTATTTGAGAAATAAAAACAATGCATATTAGTTAAGAGCCTTCTTTAAGAAGGACTCTCCATTTCACATGCCAAATTGAGGTGGGCGGAATTTATTTTTTGCCATGGCTTCTAGTGGATGTAGAGGAGTCCTTATTCACTTAAAATTGTTTCAAGTTAGATAAGGATCCAATTTAAATTTACCCAATCTCATTAGGTCAAAGGCAACTGGTCTATGTTAGCTCAAACACTTTGATGTAAATCAATTTAGGAACTTGGATTAATACAATATACTAGCTATCTAATTAACCCATAAAATTTATATTAAACTCTAATTAGATTATACCAAGGCCAAATTCCAAAGTATATGACCCATTGGGTTCCAAATCTAGCTAGCAGTGGATTAAGACTTTTGACATAATCCTAATCCGATGAGATTAGATCACTCGAAGAGTCCCAATCAACTTGGACTCTTCCAAATTGATTTCAAAATTAAACTCTTTTAATTTTGATGAATCTACAAATCAAGATTGATATCAAGCAATATGTCATGACTATCCGAAAGATTTAAAGTTTTGATAAAAAATTATCAAAATATCCTTCGGTGATAAGTTGCCGTGTAATTCAATCTTTCAGTCAAACAACATCCCAAATAAACTGTGGGTATGAAAATATGTCAAACCCAATCACTTATCTTTATGTATCTCAATATAAAAGTGATAATTCAGTTGATGATACATTAGAAATTTTTTTTAATTATCATCCTGCTTTGACCAAAGACTTTTGAATCATCGACCTATGAGATCACATAGGATGTTCGCTCCTTTTATTAAGAGTGACTGATCCCTTATTGATCACTCACAACCTCTATGCACTCTTCATCATATTCAGAACACTCCATACAAGGATCAAAGAACCAAGTTAGGAAGTAGATCAAAATATGGATTCAAGTACATAAGGTACCATGGTGATCTCAGGTCAAAAGATCACTTACACAACTCTCACTAGAGAAATATCAGTTGATATATAAATAAGACTCCATCTGATATTCTCTCATAGGTCAATTCAGTGAACTCATTCTCTAATGAGCACCCATATCTTTGTATTAGTGTTACTATACAAGTGGTTGTGAGATCAACCATTCTTATTTTTGAGCATACATAGGATATGCCAGCCTTACTGGTATCATTGATCTCTGACTCAATGTACTAATGACTAAGAATATTTTAGGTTAGGACTATCAAGGATTTAGGTCTCACTGGCGTGATCTCATCACGACCTTAAAATCATTGCCCAGACCTATGGAATCCATTATAATATAAGAACAATAAGATGCAGCATATAATGACTCAAAAAATACTTATTTTATTAATAATATAAATGTCAATTACATGAGTTTGAAAGATAAATTATAATAAATACCCTATCACATCTCATATGCAATTGACTTGTAGGACATTATTCTTTTAGGCCAAGATTTTACTAAGTTGAAATACAGTGATACATCAGCTCCTATAATTCGGAGGGATCAATCCCATCTTGATTCAAACACAGACTTCATAAGTATTTGATTGTACCTAATAGCCTTCCATCATTGTATTAGAAATCTAGATAGTCTGACATCAAAGCACAATGAGTTGCTTGTAAGTCACTATGGTGATCTCAGATCTGAGGGATACTTATGCCCAAACGCTTCACGAGCAGCTCTTGATAGCAGAATGCTCAGCAGATGAGTCACCTATTTATTGACGATGTACTCCTACATCTCACCTGTATGCCATACCAGTGTTACCACACACTCTTTGATTAAGAGGACAACCAACCGATATGGCACACAATGACCTCCACTCAATAAACGTCATCATCTTATAATGACATATCATTTGGTCACGAACATGTTTAAGAACTATACAATAAATCCTCTCTTTATCAGTTACTAATATAGTTCTAAGGACTTCATCACAATACAAGAATTCTATAAGGAAGATGCAACTTGTGATGAATAATATCAAATTAATTTTTATTTATCAATGATTAATTCATATACAAAAAGAACTCAATCATCGTATGACTGATTTTAGGATATAATTTTCAACAACTCTCACTTGGACTAAAGCCAATCGGGGCAGTATCTTATACCCATCTTTCATTTGAAATCATTAAACTCTTTGATCTTGAGAGCTCTAGTGAAGGGGTCGCTAGGTTTTCCTTTTTGTCGATCTTCTGAAGCTCGATATCATCTCGATCCATGATCTCTCATACCAGATGATAGCGGCATAGAATATGCTTGGTGTACTGGTGTGACTTTGATTCTTTCACCTGAGTAATGACACCAGAGCTGTCATAATACAGCAGGACAGGATCATCAATAGAAGATGTAACTCCCAGCTTGGTGATAAATTTTCTCAACCATATCACCTCCTTTGCGGTATCAGATGCAGCAATGTATTTTGCTTCACATACAGAATCAGTCACAGTATGTTGCTTGAAACTCTTCCAGCAAATAGCTCCTCCATTCAAAGTAAATATGTGGCCCGACACGGTTCTACTATCATCACAAACTGACTAAAAATTGAAATTAGTATATCCCATAAATTTTAGGTCAATGTCTCCATAGATAAGCCATTGGTCTTTAGTATTTCTTAAATACTTAAGAGTTGTCTTCACAACCATCCAATGATTTTCTCTCGGATCAAATTGGTACCTAGTCACTACCCCTAGTGAATAGGATACATCCGACCTCATACACATCATGACGTACATGATAGATCCCACTGCTGAAGCATATGGTATTCTACTCATACACTCTCTCTTCTGAGGGGTTGTCGGACAATCCTTCTTAGAGAGAATAATTTCATGACCTATCGAAAGATAGTCTTTTTTGAAATTCTCCATATTGAACTGCTTCAACATGGTCTCAATGTATGTGGATTGGGTCAGTCCAAGCAACCTTCTAGATCTATCCCTATAGATCTTCATCCTTAGGATGTAGGATGCTTCTCCCAAGTCCTTCATGGAGAACTGTGATGATAACCACAGCTTTATGCTCTGCAAAGCTTGGATGTCATTTCCTATTAATAGTATATTATCTATATATAGTACAAGAAAGATGACTACAGAATTTGTAGCCCACTTATAGATGCAAGGCTCTTCCCTATTCCTAACAAAGCCATACGTTTTGATCAACTTGTTAAAATGTATGTTTCAACTCCTAGACGTCTGCTTAAGTCCATAAATGGACCTATTTAGCTTGCACATCTTAGACTCATCTGTGGATGTGAACCCTTCAGACTGTAACATATACACCTCTTCTTCCAGCTCCCCATTAAGGAAAGCAATTTTGACATCCATTTGTCAGATCTCATAATCTAAGTGTGCAGCTATAGCAAGCATAATCTAGAAGGACTTGAGCATTACCACAAGAGAGAACATCTAATCATCATCATACCATAACACTGGCGGTAACCCTTGGCAACTAGACGAGCTTTATAGGTCTCTATCTTCTCGTCTGCTCCTCTTTTTCTTTTAAAAATCCACTTGCACCCTATGGATTTTGTCCCTTCGGACAGATCAACTAGTGTTCATACACTATTGATCTCCATGGACTCTATCTTAGACTTCATGGCCTCAAGCCATTTCTAAGAGTCAGGCCTTTGCATGGCTTCCATATAGGTGATCAGATCCTCATCATTCTCATCTAGTTCAATGGGGCTACCATCTCAGATCAAGAAACTGTAGTATCTATCCGACTGATGTAGTACTTTATCGGATCTCCTCAATGGTGCCTCTACTAGCTTCAGATTCAATTATCCAATCAACTCTAATTTTGTATGTGTCGGTCCTTCCACCTCTTGAACTTCATCAAGTTCAATTTTATAAGCATTAGCTCCTTCTGTAAGGAACTCTTTTTCTAAAAAGATTATTCTATTGCTGACAAACACCTTTTGCTTTTCAGTGAGATAGAAGCAGTACCTTTTAATTTCTTTTGGATATCCTACGAACAAGCATTTATTGGACTTAGGTCCAAGCTTATCTGTCTTTAAATGCTTGACATAAGCTGGACACCCCCAGACCCTAAGGTGTGAGAGCACTGACTTATGCCCAGTCCTTATCTCATATGAAGTTTTATCAATAGACTTGCTCAACACCTTATTCAAAATATATCAGGTAGTTTCTAGAGCATATCTCCAGAAGGAGATTGATAAACTTGCAAAGTGCATCATAGATCGGACCATGTCTAACAACGTTCGATTCCTCCTTTCTGATACCCCACTATATTGTGGTGTTCCAGGAGGGATCCACTGTGAGAGAATCCCATTCTCTTTTAAATATGTCAAAAAAATCACTAGTGAGGTATTAACCTCTTCGATCTGACCGAAGGATCTTAATAGTCTTCCCAGTCTATTTCTCTACCTCAATATGGAATCGTTTGAACATTTCAAATGATTATGATTTATGCTTCATAAGATAGACATACCCATACCTCGATAAATCATCTGTAAACATAATGAAGTAGTAGTATCCTCCTCTAAGACTTATGTTCATAGGTCTGCATACATCATTATGTATTAGACCTAAGACATCGTTAGCTCTTTCACATGACCAAACTTACAATGCCAAAGGTAGGATTCACTGACATTGTCTATTTTAGGATATTTATTGGATATGTACATTACACCAACAGGCCATGATATTACATATATGCCATGTCTTAATTGTCCACGCATAATTACAGTATCATTCATAATGATATCACAAAAATCATCTTTAAAACTAAATTTGGCCAAATGGCCTACAGAGATAACATTCATCAGAAAGGAGAGACAATAATGACAATCATCTAACATAACACTATTGGACTTGAAGACAAGCTACAAAATTTTTAAAGCCAAGACTGGAACAAGGCTTTCATCTCCAATGTTCAGGAACTGCTCACCCTCTCAAAACTTCCTATTTACCTGTAGTCTCTTCAATGAATTGCATATATTAATCAAACTTTCAGTATTCAACACCCAGATGGTAGTATTATAAATAAAAAAATTACAAAGAGTTATCATATAAGTACCTTATGAAGCAACCATTTGCTTCTTTCTCTTGTTCTTAGATCTGTTTAGGTCAAGGATGGCTATATATGCAGGATAATTTCTTTTTCAATGATCCAACTTCTTACAAAAGAAGCATTTCATCTGGCTCTTGTCGACTTTTGACATTTTGCTCTATTTAGGATCGATGGTATGAGTTTTCTGCACCTTCTTCTTCCTTTCTCTTTTAGAGGATCGACGACCTATAGATGAACCTCCCACAACATGCATTGACTTCTTCTGGAGCTGGTGGTCCTTTTCAAAAGTTTGTAGTAACCCTAGCAAACCATGGTAGTTCACTGCAGGCTTCGTCATTCTGTGATGATTGAGAAAGGATAGGTAGAATTTGGATAGCGAGTTGAGGATAGCATCCTTGACTAACTGTTCATGCAACGAAAAGCCAAATTTGCTCAGGCATTCAATCTACTCAATCATGTATAGTACATGATCGATAACTGAAGCCCTCTCTCGCATACGGGCATTGAACACTACGTAGGAAGTTTTATATCTCTCAACATCTTCAGGGGTGTCGAAGGACTCATTCAACATTTGAATGATTTGCTCTAGCTGTGCATCCTCGAACTTACGGTTAAGTTCGTCATTCATGGTTGCCCTCATCACACAACGCACAGTCGTGCGATCATTGAGCCACTTCAGGTAAGTATCTCTCGCGGCACGAGAAGCGTTAGTAGTGTTAAAAAATTAGATAAGCAGCATATGTAGATTTCAAAATTTTGAAAACTACAGCAAAAAATAAATGAGTTAAATCCTTTAACCCCCATATGTAATAGATCAAATCTAATCCTACCCAAGTCTAGGAGAAAACACATATATACAATCTAAAATTTAGATATAAATATGAGATCATATCTCTGTATCTTGGTGTGAATAGATGTCCACCACTTTTGATGATCACAGATTCGTAGATGCTCGAGCCGCACATGTATCTGACCTCTACGGGTATCCATCGGGATCGATCTTGAACTAATTTCTTCTCATAAAAAAAAATTTTTCTCAAAAAAAACCTTAGCCTTGAACACTTTGATCAACACCTTAATCTGAACTGCAGGATCAACCTCTTAATCAGTAGCTTTCTTCTTCTTCTCCTCAATCTTCAATTTCTAAGGCACCAAGCACTACCTCTTAATGTGTGGAAGAGGGGATGCCCAACTCTTGGGTGTGGAAAGGAAGAGAGGGAGGAGAGGAGGTGTAGAGAAGGGAGAGAGGAATTTTGTTGACTAAAAATTTTATTAACTAAAAATCCTAGAGACCTCCCTTTATATAGATACTACCTTGACACATATTGTTAGATGTGTGCCCTAGATGCCAGATCGACTGACACATTCCTATACAGATCTAAGGACAAATTTATAATTTTGACTATAAATGAATAAAAAGGTTATTCTTCTATCACATTGTGTATATTGTGTCTGTGATACATCCTTTGAGTTAGTGAAAATGTAAATTCATATTTTCAAGAGTTGAAAATTTAAGGCATGAATTTACATAACTAACTCATAAACAGCTCCTGACCATAGGATCATCACGAGGATGGTGATCGATTCGAAAGGTTGGTGTACGATCGCTTCCTTAGGATAGATGTGTCTTGAGTCTACGATGTGGAAATACCGGAGCGAGAGTACAGGTATTCATTGAGAACGAGAGTACTGAGTGTGACCACTTCGAGCAGTATAAGGAAGTCTACCTTCTCGTCGATGACTAGCTCGATGCTATAGTTGTGTGTCTAGTTCTTTGACCTGAGGTGCATCGACAGTTCACCTTGAGTGTGTTATAGTTTGACTATACCATAACTCGATCTCCTAGCCATTTGAAATCCTGAGGTGTATGTTGGCTGTGGCATATTCATTGTAGGAACTAGGTCACACCAAGATGGGATCTATCAATCTTGGTAGATGAGAGGAGTAGTCCTATGATAATTGAAAGATCGAGTCCTTAAGCCCATGGCCATGACAGAGTGAAATAATGGAAAAGAGTTTTCCATTAAGGTTTCACATCGGACTCGGATCGATCGATTAACTCATATGACTGATGTTGGGTTTGACGAGTTCACCTTAACCCTAATTCAGTCGGGACTCATGATAGAGGAACTCAATCACACAGATAACTACACCGAGAGGTTCGTCTTCAGTTCTGATGCATTGCCACCACATACTGCTAGGTGTCACTGGTGGATTTTGGGAGCAATTAGAATGATATTGATGATCGATCATTCTAATTGTCTGAATCAAAAAAGTTCTGATCCATCGAAAGAAGTTTTGATGATGTCGATGATGAGATCACGACATGTCTCATTACCATACGGAATTGAACCTAACTGGGTCACGACATGTCTCATTCGATTTTGGGAAGAAAAGCGGTTCCCCCCTTCATATATTAAGAACCCAATTATCTTAAAAAGGTAGATCCTTATCTCATAAGAATCTTTTATCTTTTTAATCTGATTTATACTAATTAAAATCAGATATAAATGGTATATAATCAGCCCCTTTAAGCATGTACAAGAGACGTCATGGGAATACATGTCAGGTAGTTGGGGCGCCAACTCTTGGCACCCCAAAATAGGATTTCTAACCAAATAAGAAAGGGGCATGGCCCCACCTCTCTCTCCTCCATGCCACACATGAGAAGGGGGCGAGCCCCACTTACCAAATCCAGGGGGTTGGTGCCCCCTGGTCTTGCCAAAAAGAGAAGATTGTGCCTCCCTTTTTCCTTCAATTCGACATGCACACTTAAAGATAATTAGGAGATAAAGAAGAGATAATATTAGAATAATTATGTCAACTAATTGACTTAATCAAATTCTCTTGGGCTCACAATTAAGAGCCCAATTAAATTCAAATAAATTTAGGTTAGGTTTAAGGCTATGGACTTGATCAAATCGAAGTTCCAAAAGGAATTAGGTTTAACTGTGTGCTAGCATAGTTCTCATAAACCTAATAGGATTTTAATAAATCCTAATCCAATTGAAACTTTATAAGCCCAATTGACAAATTCAAGATTAAATCTCTTAATATATGACCCCATAGTTTCCAATCTATCTGGTAGTGAGATATATTGTGATCTCCATCACAATATCATCGAAACTCTTTTCGATGGATTGGAATATTTTTAATTCTATCCTTCAAGGGCCATCGATTATCAAGATGATGCCCGATGAGTCACACAATCCATTAGTGACATCTAGCAGTATGTAGTGGCAACCTAATAGAATGAAGAAACAAACCCCTAAGTATAGTTATCATATCATTCAATCCTTCTATCATGAGTCTCATCTTGACGGAGGTCATGGAGAACTTGTCAGACTCCATCATCAGTCATATGCTAGATTGGCTTGACTCGAGTTCATTTATGAATCTTATGAAATTTTTTTTCAGTATTCACACTTGCTTTGATCAAAAACTTTCTGAACTTAGTCTCACAAATCGCATAGGGCTTTTCCTTTTCTACCAAATTCGATAGATTCCATCTAGGTGCATCCTACTCCAAATAGCAAACTTGAACCTATTGAAGCCAACATACACAGTAAGAACCGAATAGCTGGGGACCAAGGGAACATGTAGTTAAACTCAGTATCCTTGCTGTAAATAGCCAATGGCATCGCAAGTCAAAAGACCATTCACACCACTGCAGCATCGAGAAGATCACTGATGAGTAAGTAGACATCCATGTGGTTCTCGTGTTGGTCACGCTTAATGCAAGTTGTTCTCTAACAACCACCTACACCTTCATCCCAATGTCTCTACATTACAGACCCAAGACTCATCTGTCCACAAAGGAGGTGAACCATGCATTGATCTCAAATGGATTGATCACTATCCTTCATGATGATCTTTTGATCGGGAGTATTTAGAAATTAACTACTAATTAATGTATGTCTCAAATTTTTAACTATTTAAGAATATACAAAAATTATATTTATTAATTTCTAAGACAAATCATGGACACAAGCATGATTGGAATGAAAATATCCTTTATTGATAATAAAAAGATTACAAGTGCAAGTTTAGGTCCAAGAATTACATAATGTGTCAGCCAATAATTAACTTCTAAGACACAAATCCAACAAACTCCCACTTGACCTAAAGCTAATTGGTCATATACCTAAGACCCATCTTCTCAAGGTGAACTTTGATCTTCTGTTGGCGGAGAGGCTTGGTCAGTGGGTCCGTCACATTCAGCACGGAGTCAACTTTCTGCACCTTGATGAGCTTCTTCTCAAGGTATTCGCATTTGATGTGAAACTGCCGCTCTATGTGCTTGAATTTTTGGTGAGACTTTGACTCCTTAGCGAGGGCTATGGCACTGTTGTTGTCGCAGTACTGTGCAATGGCATCTGATGGTATCACACCCAGCTTCGTAATAAATTTTTTGAACCAAAAGACTTCCTTAACAGCTTCAGAGGTGGTGATGTACTTGGCTTCTATGGTCGAATCTATAATGATCGGCTACTTGAAACTCTTCTAACTAACTGCACCACCATTACACAAGAAGATACACCCTGATGTAGATTTTCTATCATCAACATCAGTCATAAAGTCTGAATCAGTGTATCCCTCAACTTTTAGCTTTAATCCTCCACCAAAGACCAACATCAAATCTTTAGTCCTTCTTAAGTACTTAAGGATATTTTTAACAGCAATCCAGTATTCTTCATTTGAATTCATTTGATATCTACTCGTGACACTCACGGTAAGTGCTATATCAGAGCATGTACATAACAAGGCATATATGAGGCTCCCTATTGCTGAAGCATAAGGGATCTTGCTTATACGCTGGATTTTCTTAAGTGTGTTGGGGCACATCTTCTTGGAGAGATGAATGCCATGTCTAAGTGATAAAAGACCCCTCTTGGAGTTTTTCATGCTGAACCTCTTCAGCACCTTCTCTATATACATATCCTGTGAGAGTCCTATCATTCTCTTAGATCTATCCCTATAGACTTTTATACCAAGAATGTTGGAAGCTTCTCCTAGGTCTTTCATGGCGAACTCTTTCGACAACCATACTTTGACTGACGTCAGCATGGGAATATCATTCCTAATTAGGAGGATGTCATCTACGTACAATGCGAGGAATGTGATAACGCTACCATTGACCTTTTTGTACACACACGGCTCCTCATTTTTTGATAAAATTAAATATTTTGATCACATTATTGAAGCGAGTGTTCTAGCTCTGAGATGCTTGCTTAAGTCCATAAATAGACTTTTGTAGCTTGCAGACCTTGTGATCACTATCACTGGACGTGAAACCTAGAGGCTGCTCCATATAGATAACTTCCTCTAGATATCCATTTAGGAAGATAATTTTCACATCCATCTGTCAAATTTTATAATCATGAAATGCTGCTATAGCAAGTAGAGTACAGATAGATTTCAGCATGGCTACAGACGTAAAGATTTCATGATAGTCATGCCTTCGCATTGACTATAACCTTTCGCGACTAGTCTTGCCTTATAGGTCTCTATCTTACCCATCGGGACCATCGACTCCATCACCGGAGGGCCTCAAGGAGGAGCGGGAATACTGTAAATGTATCGCTTACTATTTCACTTTGAATCTACTTTTCTTTTTAGCTAACATGCTCCTCCCACCTAGCGTGGATGTATTATGACTGGATATGATCCCTCCAAAAATACGGCCATGTCAGGAACAGGAGGAGAACCTCGTCCTGACATGAGCAAGGTCAAAGGCCCGGTTCTTTTAGACCGGATGGGGGGAGAGGCCTTACAACGCCCTAATGTGCCCCCACAGCCCTGTTAGGGACAGGAGGAAAACCTCGCCCTAACTTGAGCAAAGTCAAAGGCCTGGTTCTTTTAGACTGGATGGGGGGAGAGGCCTTGCAACATCCTAATGTGCCCCCACAGCCATGTCAGGAACAGGAGGAGAACCTCGTCCTGACATGAGCAAAGTTGAAGGCCCGGTTCTTTTAGACCGGATGGGGGGAGAGGCCTTGCAACGCCCTAATGTGCCCCCACGACCATGTCAGGAACAGGAGGAGAACCTCGTCCTGACATGAGCAAAGTTGAAGGCCCGATTCTTTTAGATCGGAGGGGGGAGAGGCCTTACAGCGCCCTAACGCGCCCCCACAAGCCAGGCTGATAACGAGAACCTCGCACCGGCTCCAGCAAAATGGAAGGTCCGGACTCCTACGGGAGTCGGGTTCCTACGCCAAGGAAAGCTTCACCCAGACTCCTACGGGAGCCGGGTTCCGCCGCCAAGGAAGGCTTCACCCGGACTCCTACGGGAGCCGGGTTCCGCCGCCAAGGAAGACTTCACCCGGACACCTACGGGAGCCGGGTTCCGCTGCCAAGGAAGACTTCACCCGGACTCCTACAGGAGCCGGGTTCTGCCGCCAAAGAAAGCTTCACCCGGACTCCTACGGGAGCCAGGTTTCGCCGCCAAGGAAGACTTCACCCGGACTCCTACGGGAGCCGGGTTCCACCGCCAAGGAAAACTTCACCCGGACTCCTACGGGAGTCGGGTTCCGCCGCCAAGGAAGACTTTACCCGGACTCCTACGGGAGCCGGGTTCTGCCGCCAAGGAAGACTTCACCCGGACTCCTACGAGAGCCGGGTTCCGCCGCCAAGGAAAGCTTCACCCGGACTCCTACGGGAGCCGGGTTCTGCCGCCAAAGAAGACTTCACCCGGACTCCTATGGGAGCCGGGTTCCGCCGCCAAGAAAGACTTCGCCCGGACTCCTAAGGAAGCCGGGCTCCATCCGCTACTTCGCCAGCAAGGGTTAAAAATGGTGGCGAGACTTGGCCACATGACGAGATCGGATGGAAGGGAAGAGCCCCTTCCCACGACGACCTCTAAGCCAAACAAGCCAAACGACGAGAAAGGGTCAACGGACGACAATATCGGTGCTACGCGTGGACAAGGTAACACAAAGCGCTTTTTCTTCATTTCTGATATACGTACTACAGGGCCAGGATGGCCAAGGAAAGAGGGACAAAACGACAAGAAGAAAGCAGCTACAAAAAGGGGGTGACTACAAAAGAGCTCTAAGGAGGCCCCGCTCCCTCCGACCTTGGGTTATCACCTCCATCCCTCAACCAGGACTGCCTCAGGCTCTCCACCGCTTCTTCTAGTTCTTCCTTCTTCCGCAGCGTATCCTGGAGCACCTGACAAAGTTGCCGACTTTCAGCCTCCGCTTCTCGACGCCGCTTCCACAGAACTTCGGACTCCACCTCTGCGTCCGCGATGGCCCTCCGCTCAAGCGCCAGTTGGATGCTCACTTGTTGAAGCTCGGCTGTCTTCTCCCCAAGGGAGACAGAAATCCCTTCGACAGTGCCTCTCAGGGCTTGGAGCTCTTCGGCATCTTGGGTGGTAGTAAGCTGTGCCCTAGTAACCAGCTGCCTCTGGAGATGAACAACCTCGTCCGCCGCCTGCCGGAATCTCCCTTTGTACTCTTCCACTTGCCGGCGCCAGCTTGCCCGCTGCACATCGTGGCTCATCTCAGCGTCTTGAAGCTGCTTCTGAAGGTCGGAGACCTTCTGCGACCATTTTTGTTCATCATCAACCCGTGCCAGGAGCCGGGATGAGTTTCCTTCCAGCTGGCCGATCTTCCTCTTTGCAGCTGATAGCTCCACCTTAAGGGCGCTGATCCTGGCTTCTTGAGCCCAAGTTCGGTCGCTGGCGCTCTTCTTACATTCCTCGAGCTCCTTTGTGAAGTTCGCCTTCCTCCGACTGTAATCCATGATTGCCTTCACTTGGAGACTCCTGAAGTGGGCGGCCTCAGCGACGGCTTCGGAATAGCATTTTCTCGACTTGCGGAGCTCGTCCTCCGACTTCTTCAACTTCTTCGTCAGGTGGAGGACCTCCTTTTTCAGTCGCTGGACAGCTGACTTCAGCGGGACCCCCAGGGGCAAGGGGAGTGCTTCAGCAGGGCACTGCCATCGGAAGGCGCAAACGTCAAAGACCAACTCATTACAAGAAGAAAGGCAGAAAGGAGGAGGAGGGGGAGGAGAGGCCATCCACAATGAGAAATTCGACTTTATTGATTAATTTTGAAGACAAACAGAAAGGAAATATGGCGACAAAATAAAGGCACAAGATCGGAGGTCTCAGACCTCAGGGGCGGGAGGTGGAGAGCTCGGCGCGGGGGGTGCGACTACGGTGGCGGCGGACGAAGGGCCGGCCTCGTCTTCAGACTCCTCCAGAAAGCCGAGATCGAGGTCAGGGTATCTGCTGGCCACCTTCTCTCGGCAGAGCTCGAACCCCTTTGTGAACGCCTCCAGGCCAAACTGGACGTTCAGTTCCCTCATCTCCGCGGAGGCCTTGAACTCCTCCACCGCAAGGGCCCTGGCCTCCGAGACCAGAACCGGAGTTTGCTCGGCCAAATGGGCGACCTCGACCTTCGCTTTCCTCACCGACTCCTCCAAGCTTCATCTCTCCTCCTCCCGGGCTTGTCTCTCCTCTTCCCGGGCTTGCCTCTCTCTCTCCAGGGCCTCCTGGAGGGCGGCTACTTCGGCCGTCTTCGCTTGAAGGCGGGCAACCTCGGCCTGGCAGCGCTCCTCCGCCTGAAGGAGGTCCCTTCTCATGCGGCTAGATGCCTCGACATAGGCGAAGAGCTGGTGCCCAATCTGCAAGGACGGATAGAAAATTACAACAAAGGCCGAGTGACCATGCAAATAAACATCCGCTTACCTCAAGGAAGGACCCCAAAGAATCCCAAGCCCGCTGCTCGGGATCGGCGCGGTCGATCCTCTCCACGACGTCGGACAGAATGCAGCCATCAAGCAGCCGCCTGATCAGGTCCTTGTCGTTGAAGGGGTTCTCTGATCCTCCCTCAGAGCAGACGGACTCGTCTGCAGCAGCTCGGTGGTTGCTCGCCCTGCGAGCCACCGATTTCCTCCTCCTCCCCGCAGCGGGCACCTCCGTGGGGCGGGCCCCCGGAATGGGGGCCCCAGTCGGCGGGCTCCTTGAGGAAGCCCGGGGGGCCGCTGGCTCGGCATCCGAAGGAATGTCGATGGCCGGGGTTGCCTGGACAGGCGCAGCCAAGCTCGTCTCCTCCACCCTGGCCCTCTTCGCCGATCCGGAGGCCGTCGCGCCCTTCCTCTTCTGAGCTCTCATGGCCTTGGCGAGCATCCGCGTGGCTTCGGCGTCCATTGCTAAAAAAAAAAAAAAAAAAAAAAAAAAAAAAAAACAACAGGAAAAGAAAAGAAGAAAAAGAAGCGACACCGATCAGTCCAGAGTCAAAAAAAAAAAAAAAAGAGAGAGAGAGAAAGAAAGGAGAAGAAAAGAGCGGGAAGGAAAAAATAAAGAGAAGAAGAAGGCAAGAAAAGGAAAGATAAATACTTGCTGGATCCTGAGGGCTCAGGCCGATGTTGAAAAGAAGCTGCTCCCTCAGAAGATTAGGAAGGGAAGGAGCGGGGTAACTTAGAAGCTTCTGGGCGGCCTGGAGGTTGTCCTCTTCCAGGCTGGGAGCCCGGCGGACGGAATCCCTCAGGGACCCCCAAGGGGGCAGGCCCAGTTCCAAGGTCGGGCAGTAGACAAAGAGAAATTTCCCCTTCCAATTGTGAATCGAAGAAGGGGCGCCCTTCAGCAACCCCTTCTTACCAAACTGGGGGAGAAGTACCACCAGTCCTTCGCTGAAGGATGGTGTTTGAAAGTGTAAAAATGCCTGAATAAGGAGAGGGACGGCTGGACCTCGGCTATGTGGCAGAGAGAGAGAAACCCTATCAGGAACCTAAAGGAATTCGGGGCCACGGAGGCGAGGGAAATGTCCAAAAAGCGGAAGAAGGCAGCAACAAAGACAGGAAGTGGAAGCCGGAGTCCGGCACGAAATGCCTCCTGATACAAACAAAAGCGACCAGGAGGAGGAGCGCTGGCCCGGTCAGAGGGGCCAGGTAGCTCCAGGTCGTACTCCGGAGGAACCCCATACCGAGCCCTTATCAGAAGGAGTTCATCCGGAGTCGATGAGCATGGAATGGCATCCGGTGCAAAAACCGGGCGAGGCCCTGCCCCGGACGCGGGTTCGTCCGCAGAGACAGGGACCTGGGGGTTCGAAGCAGAAGAACTCTCAGAACTGACGGAAGCAGAAGAGTCGGAAGACATTTTGAGCAGTTTCAGAGGAAGAACCTAAAGGATCCTGAAAAGGCAAACCGAAAGGAGAACGAGACGCCGAAGGCCAACTCGGGGGGAGGTACAAAAGTAATGAAGGGAGGAGAAGCCCCTAGGCGGAGAGAAGAAGGTTGGCACTAACCTATGTTGCTCTGAGGGACCTGGGGGGCGAGAAATGGGAGGCGCCTACGGCTCGAGAAGACGTTCACTAGAGCAGGCTCTCGAAGAGAAGACAGGCACCAGCAAAAAATCAGAAATGGAGTAGGACACCTGAAGGGGGGAGGACGGGTTTAAATAGACCCTGGGATCCGGTGCCATAATGATCGCGAATCCCCCCAGGCCAGTCCACACCCGACACGTGTCCCACTTCCCCTGGCAGGCGGCTAAAAGCAGCTGATGGTTGGCAGGACCATAATTGCACCGTACCTAGGCCAGTGTACCTGCAGGATTTTTGAAGCGTCCCCTCATACCGCTCCAATTCGAAAAGACTCCGGCACGCGCTCATTTAATGCCAAAATATCTGGAGGCGGCAGTGCGCAGGATTCGAAGAGACGGTTCCGGCTGTACCCACCTTTCTCTCTGTGTACTTTCTTTCGCTTGAAATTCAAACTCGAAAGTGGGGGGACTGGTGTTGGGTATAAAATACCCACAGCCGAAATCCTCGACGGAGCCGACTTCGAGTAGCACAGCTCCGCCCGGACTCCTACGGGAGCCGGGCTCCACCGCCGACATCAGCACAGCTCCGCCCGGACTCCTACAGGAGCCGGGCTCCATCGCCGACATCAGCAAAGCTCTGCCCGGGCTCCTACGGGAGCCGGGCTCCACCGCCGACATCAGCACAGCTCCGCCCGGACTCCTACGGGAGCCGGGCTCCACCGCCGACTTCGAGCAGCACAGCTCGCCCGGACTCCTACGGGAGCCGGACTCCACCGCCGACATCAGCACAGCTCCGCCCGGGCTCCTACGGGAGCCGGGCTCTACCGCCGACATCAGCACAGCTCCGCCCGGACTCCTACGAGAGCCGGGCTCCACCGCCGACATCAGCACAGCTCCGCCCGGGCTCCTACGGGAGCCGGGCTCCACCACCGACATCAGCACAGCTCCGCCCGGACTCCTACAGGAGCCGGGCTCCACCGCCGACTTCGAGCAGCACAGCTCCGCCCGGACTCCTACGGGAGCCGGGCTCCACCGCCGACATCAGCAAAGCTCCGCCCGGGCTCCTACGGGAGCCGGGCTCCACCGCCGACATCAGCACAGCTCCGCTCGGACTCCTACGGGAGCCGGGCTCCACCGCCGACTTCGAGCAGCACAGCTCCGCCCGGACTCCTACGGGAGCCGGGCTCCACCGCCGACATCTGCACAGCTCCGCCCGGGCTCCTACGGGAGCCAGGCTCCACCGCCGACATCAGCACAGCTCCGCCCGGGCTCCTACGGGAGCCGGGCTCCACCGCCGACATCAGCACAGCTCCGCCGGACTCCTAGGGAGCCGGGCTCCACCGCCGACTTCGAGCAGCACAGCTCCGCCCGGACTCCTACGGGAGCCGGGCTCCACCGCCGACATCAACACAGCTCCGCCCGGGCTCCTACGGGAGTCGGGCTCCACGCCGACTTCGAGCAGCACAGCTCCGCTCGGACTCCTACGGGAGCCGGGCTCCACCACCGACATCAGCACAGCTCCGCCCAGACTCCTACGGGAGCCGGGCTCCACCACCGACATTAGCATAGCTCCGCCCGGACTCCTACGGGAGCCGGGCTCCACCGCCGACATCAGCACAGCTCCGCCCAGACTCCTACGGGAGCCGGGCTCCACCGCCGACATTAGCACAGCTCCGCCCGGACTCCTACGGGAGCCGGGCTCCACCGCCGACATCAGCACAGCTCCGCCCGGACTCCTACGGGAGCCGGGCTCCACCGCCGACATCAGCACAGCTCCGCCCGGCTCCTACGGGAGCCAGGCTCCACCGCCGACATCAGCACAGCTCCGCCCGGACTCCTACGGGAGCCGGCTCCACCGCCGACTTCGAGCAGCACAGCTCCGCCCGGACTCCTACGGGAGCCGGGCTCCACCGCCGACATCAGCACAGCTCCGCCCGGACTCCTACGGGAGCCGGGCTCCACCACCAACATCAGTACAGCTCCACCCGGACTCCTACGGGAGCCAGGCTCCACCACCGACATCAGCGTAGATCCGCCCGGACTCCTACGGGAGCCGGACTCCGCCATCGACAGCAGTACAGCTCCGCTCGGACTCCTACGGGAGCCGGACTCCGACCTCAATATCAACTGCTGGTAAGCTTCGTCCGGACTCCTACGGGAGCCGGACTTCATCTTTAACTTTGATTGCAGAGGGTTCTGACTCTTACAAGAGCCGGACTCCACCCACAACCTCAACCGAAAGGAGGACCCCTCCCGGACTCCTACAGAGACCGAACTCCGACCACTGCCGAGCCTCGATCAACAGATCCGCGCCCCCTGGCAGATCACATTAACAACCATGATCTTGCTCCACTTCCTGTGGCGGACTCCGCGCAGTTCCATCATTCCCTGACAGGCCGCAGTAACCCTCGCCACCCTGCTCCACTTCCTGTGGCGGATTCCGCACAGCTCCACTACCCCCTGGCAGGCCACAATAACGGCCACGAACCTGCTCCACCTCCTGCGGTGGATACCCGATGATTCCTCCATCCATTGGCGAGTCACGACAACGGACGTTGCTTTACCCCACATAACAGATTCCGCGTGGCAAGCCGCGGTGATGGCCACGGTCTACTCCACTATCCTTCGCAATCAATTCCTCTGACCATGGGCGGCCCACTACCAGACGGTTGCAAACGTCACCATCAATCCGTTGTCTCCTCCGCCTATAAAAGGGGGACCCAGATACGTTATTCTCTAAGCTCATTTTCCTTATCTCAAAACTCTGCTAAATTCTCCATTCGAGCACTCCATTCTTGTTGAGGCAGAGAACTGACTTGAGCGTCGGAGGATCTTGCCGGAGCAACCCCACCTCCGGTTTAGACTTCCCTTGCAGGTCCCGGCGCGACTGCGGCTTCCCCAACTCCAGCTTCTCCGACGCAAGCAGATTTTTGCACCAACAATAGTCATGCCTTCGCATTGACTATAACCTTTCGCGACTAGTCTTGCCTTATAGGTCTCTATCTTACCATCCGACCTAATTTTTTTTTTATAAATGTATTTACATCCAATAGGTACAATACCTTCAAATGGATCTACTAAGAACCAAACCTGATTGAAATGCATGGAGTCAATTTCTGACTTCATCGCATCCATCCATTTCTCGAAGTCTACATCTAACATTGCCTCATCATAGATTTTGAGATCATTCCTAATATCCCTATCTCCCACAAGGAATGCTTTCTTTAAATCCTCTATAAGAATACCTAAGTACCTTTCAGGAGGATGGGAGATCCTACTTGATCTATGAGGTAGAAGAGGTATCACATCTACTAGCTCATTATTGGGTTCAGATTCTTGGACTCGATGCTCTTCAGAGACTTTCTCTTCTAGCTCAATCTTCCTCCCACTACCTCCATCTTGGATAAACTCTTTTTCCAAGAAGACGACATGGCAGCTCATAATCACATTGTGATCCTTAGGAAGATAGAAGTAGTATCCCATGATTTTCTTAGGATATCCTATAAAATGAGTCCTAAAGGACCTAGCCTCTAACTTGTCCGCTTGCTATCGTTTGACATGGGTCGGACATCCCTAAATCTTGAGGTACCCAAGAGTTGGCTTCGAACCATGCCATAGCTTATATGGTGCAGTAGGAACGGATTTAAAGGGAACTCGATTCAAGAGTTGAATCACAGAAAGCAATGCATGTCCCCAGAGAAAGTCAGAAAGGTCTATGAAGCTCATCATGGATCAGACCATATCTAATAGGATTCGATTCCTCTTTTCGGATACTCCGTTAAACTGAGGTATCTCTGGAGGTATCCACTATAAGACTATGCTATTATCTTTGAGATAGATCCAAAAATTTTTACTAAGATATTTTCCTCCTCGATCTGATCAAAGAATCTTTATGAATTTTTTGATCTATTTTTCTACTTTATGTTTGAACTCTATGAACTTTTCAAAGGCTTCAGACTTTCGATGCATCAAATTCACAAATCCATACTGTGAAAAATCATCGATAAAAGTTATGAAGTAGATATAGCCATCCCTGACTTGTACATCGAATGGACTACACACATCAGTGTGTACCAGAGCTAATATCTCAGTGGACCTTTTTTCTTATCCCATAAAAGGTAACTTGGCCATTTTTTCTTGAAGACATGATTCACAGACTGGATAAGACTTGAAAGTCAATGGTCCAGGAAGACCATCTTTCTTCAGTTTGTTGAGTCTGTCTTCTCCAATATGGCCTAGTCTAAGGTGCCACAGATACTTTTGACTGATTCTATCTCTAGATCTCTTAGACCTTATGGCATTCATTGTTTGCTCGTTAATGTTTACACTTACATCGGTATGCAAATGGTAAAGACTGTCAATCAAGAAAGCACGTGCTATAAGTTTATTTTCAAAATAAATAAAACACATGTCCTTATTGAAATAAAAATTATAATTATCCTATGCTAGTATAGAGATAGAAATTAAATTTCTATTGGCTACAGGTACATAGTAACAGTCTTTCAAAAGTAAACTAAATCCTAATGATAGTTGCAGAGAGTAGGTACTGACAGCCACAGCAGCAATCATTGCTTCATTGCCGACCCGAAGAGTGATCTTGCCTTCCCTCAGCCCCTTAACTTCTTTCAAACCTTATATTGAAGTACACAAATGAGTACTTGAACTAGAATCAAGAACCCAACTAGAAGAAGAGGAAACCGTTAGATTAATTTCAATAACGAACATTCAGACATACCTTCAGAAGGCCCATCCTTCTTTCTGCTCTTGACAGTCGTCAGGTAGGCCAGACAGTTTCTTCTCCAGTGGCCTTCAACGTTGCAATGAAAATACTTTTCCTTATCATCGGCCTTCTTAGGAACCTGCTTCTTGGGGTTGACCTCATTCTTCTACTTCTTCATGGGCTTTTTCTTCTTCTTGAAATAAGACTTCCTTTTGGAGGAAGCCCGCCCTACAGCTAGAACTGTATCCCTTGAACTCTTCAAAGTATCCTCTGTAGTCACCAGCATATTCAATAACTCCGACAAAATAGCATCGATCTTATTCATATGGTAGTTTATGATGAACTGCCCATATGAATCAGGAAGAGACTGGAGGATTAAATCCACATGTAGTTTCTTGTCCATGTTCATTTCGAGCTTCTAAAGCTCCTCTATGTTCTTGATCATTGTTAAACAATGATCATTGATAGACTGTCCATCATGCATCTTCACTCTGAAAAGTCTCTGAAAGACCTCAAAGTGAGCTGTGCGACTCTATACACCATACAACTCTTGCAGGTGAACCTGCATCTCTGTGGCAGTCTTCATGTCTTTATGCTGTTGCTGAAGATCATTGGACATAGACGCTAAGATGTAGCACTTTGCCTTGTAATCTATGTCTATCCATTTCTCAAGTGCAGCTCGTTGATCAGTGGATGGATGAGTAGGTAACACAAGCACTTTCTGGTCTAGGACATGGTAAGCTTTTCAAAATTGAGAATAATTCTCAAATTTTGAAGCCAATCTTTGTAATTTGTGCTTGTCAATCTATTTGTATCGAGGATTCAGACTAAGGGATTTAAACTCGACATGGTTATCTAAAGAGAAAATAGTTTTTAGTTAGATTTTATATTTATAAAATTATTTATTCTAGAAAGTTTAAAAACAAACAAAGACTCTCACTATTTCTTCAAATCTCCCACACTCCTCGAGTGGAGAAATGAAAACCTATACATGATCGATTTTAAATGGATACTGCAGTCTCATTAATCTATACACACCTCATCTAATAGTTATTGATGAGTACAGATCAATGAGTGGATAACACTTTGTCCATTGCTTCACTAAGCAAGATGCAGTGGGTTTGATCTTTAAGTCTTGTGGCCTCACTTAACAGTTATTGGCACATTTCTTAATTAAGTTAGACCCATCATTCACCAGCAGGTACAAAGTCATCATTGAGATCCTCACCTAATAGTTATTGGGTCCAACCCCATCTCTATCTCAGGACATTAAATATCAATAGAGTGATTGTACCTTTCTGATACAACTGAACCACTGTAACAGTTGAGAACGATCAATGCCAGAAAAGCACCCGCATCTCTACAATGATGGAAGACCTCTAGACTTAATATTTAATGAGAAGATTTGGATTTAAGTCTCTTCTAAATTAGTAGATCTGACATCCGACTGATTAAATTAGGTCAGCACATCAATATGTCTAACCAGCCTACTTGGCATAGGTGAACTCGAGTCAACAACCTAACATGAAACTGAATCTCCTAATATGGCCAGGTAAGTTAAGATGCATGGGGGTCCCCCCATTGCTTTCTTTAGATACCAATCAAAATTGATCAGGTCAGATAACAAAACTAATTAAATAACTACCATCTAAATACTTACCTTAGACACCAAATTGGTTAAATAGAATCGATTAGATTAACCTATTGAAACAGATCCAAACCACTAAGCCAAATTCGATCTTGAGTCAATCAATTCACATCAAAATGAGAATCGATGCGACTAACTATAACTAAACTCGACTTTGAGCCCCTTTGATTTAATCCTAATTGTTGGGTATAAAATACCCCCCGACCGAAGTTTATAAAAGACCGACCCTTCCAGGGCTTCTCCGACTTCCGACCTTGTGTGGCGTCTCTCTGGACCCCCCCGACCGTCTGAGCTTCCAGACTTCTCTGACAATAAGCTTCTCCATCCATCTACCGTACCGCTCCAAAGGCTCTCTAGGCCTCACTGTCAGCCAACCTTCTACAGTGATCAACTATTTTCCGAACTCCTTCCGGACTTCATCAATATCCGAGCTTCTTCGACAATGAGGTTTCTACAGTACTTGGACTCCATCCAAGTTTCTACGACGGTCGACCACCTTCAGGATTCTAACCGGGCTCCTGTGAGAGCCAAACTTCTACTACAAGCAATCTACTCCAAACTCCTACAGCAAGCGATCTGCTCCGAACTTCTACTATGAGTGGTCTACTCCGGATCTCTACTGTAAGCAAATTCCATTCGAGCTCCTACTGTAAATACGTCTCTTCCGAACTTCCATTACAGGTAGACTTCAGCCAAGCTTCTTCATAGCCGGATACCAGATGAGCTTCTACAGCGGGACAGGACCCACCGGCCAGATCGCTACTCCGAGCTCCCACGACAACCGATCTTCGATCGAGATTTTACAATAAGCGGTCTCCTTTCAGCCTTCTACAAGAACCAGACCTCGACCGAACTTCCATAGTGGATGGATATCGGATGAGCTTCTACGACGGACAGACTCCGACAGTTGGATTCTTACAACGATCGATCGCCTCCGACGTCTGCCGAATCTCCCCAGCACCATCCGAAGTCCATCGCCGGCCGACCCTTCGCCAGATCCTTCATGAAACTGAACTTCTCCAGCAGATCATCTTCAGATGAGCTTCCACATCAAGCGAATTCCAGACGGACTTCTCTAGCAATCAGACTCTTACCGGGCTTTACCAACAGAAAGTCTCCATCCGAGCATCTACAGCAGATGACTCCCATCTGTAGTTTCAGCGCCTAAGGTATCCGATAATAATAGACTCGTTAGCAGCTTCGGGGACATCCGAGCTTCTCCCAGATCAACGGGATGAGAGCCATTCCGCTCCATCAGATGTCCCAACCGAGCTCCAACCGACAGATCCGAACTCTCTAGCAAGTCTGATAATGGCCACTACCTTGCTCCACTCTCTGCAATGGATTTTGTGTGGCTCCACTACTCTCTGGCAAGTCGCAACAATGGACACCACTCTACTCTCCGTAACAAACTCCACGTGGCCCTGAACGACCCCTGACGCTACTACTCTCCGTAACAAACTCCAGACGGCTCTGAACAACCCACTACCAGACAGTTACAAACATCGCTATCAATTAGTTACGCACTCCATCTATAAAAAGGGACCCCCAGATATGTTCTTCTCTAAGCTCAAAAACTCTATCTCAAAACTCTGCTAAAATTTCTACTCGAGCACTCCATTTCTGTTGAAGCAGAGTACTGACTTGAGCATCGGAGGGTCTTGCCGGAGCACCCCCAATTCCGGTTTAGACTTTCCTTGCAGGTCTCGATGGCAGCCACGGTCATCTCGACTCCAGCAACTCCAACTTCGATGGAATTCTGCACCAACACTAATCATCAATCGATTAGATTCAATCAACTGCTCAAAATCAAAAATAGATTCTAGCCTGATCTAATCAATTAGACCCTAGTTGTAGTTTGATCACTTAGATCTTGTTTGTTCATCCCATACCCATATACAACAACATAATTTTAGATCTAAAAATAATTTTTAGATTATATTTTATTACATGCAATTAGTCTCTTATGATCTTGAAACTATTTCAGATCTAAACCTAGTTTCATATATCAAATACACATAGTTTCAAATCTAAATAAAAATGCATCACATATATATCAAATTTCAGATCTAAAACTAAATTTACATATATCAAATATATATATAATTAAATCTAAAATAATGATTAAAATATTTTAAAAATATCTTTTCAAAAATCAATTCACATCAAACTAGGACAACCTTTACAATATAGGGGATAAATCCTATATCAAGACAACCTTATATCATTTTGATGTAAATTTTTAATCATTTTAATTTTAGATCTAAACTTAAATTAAACATATCACATATGCTAATTTTTAGATTTAAAATATTTAATTTAATTATTTTAAAAATAGTTTTCAAAATCGATCAATCTTGTGCTAGGACAACCTTTGCAATATGGGGGATAAACCCTATACCAGGACAACCTTATATCAGCACAAAATTAATTTTAAATCATTAAAATTTATAGATCTAATCTAAAAATTAGATCATATGTGTTTAAAAAAATCTGTGGCTCTGCTACCACTATTAGAAAATCGGATAGGCAGCATATGTAGATTTCAAAACTTTAAAAACCACAGCAGAAAACAAACAGGTTAAATCCTTTAACCCCCATATACAATAGATCAAATCTAATTATATCCAAGCTCAGAAAAAAATACATATATATACAATCTAGAATTTAGATATAAATATGAGATTAGATCTCTTTACCTTGGTGCGGGTAGATGTTCACTACTTTTGATGATCATGAATTCGTAGATGCTCGAGCCGCACATGATCTGACCTCTATGGGTATCCATCGGGATCAATCTCAAACTGATTTCTCCTTATAAAAAATTTTTCTTTTCAAGAAGAAACTTAGTCTTAAATACTTTGATCAATGCCTTGATCTAGACTGCAGGATCAACTCCATGATCAGCAATCTTCTTCTTCTTCTTCTCGATCTTCAATCTCTAAGTCACCAAGCACTACCTCTTGACATGTGGAAGAGGGGACGCCCAACTCTTGGGTGTGGAAAGGAAGAGAGGGAGGAGAGGAGGCATGGAGAAGGGAGAGAGGAATTTTGTTGACTAAAAATTCTATTAACAAGAAACCCTAGAGACCTCCCTTTATATAGATACTACCCTAACACATATTACGAACCCAATTTCTTAAAAAGGTAGATCCTTGTCTCATAAGAATCCTATACCTTTTTAATCTAATTTTTATCAATTAAAATAAAAGATAAATGGTATATAATCAGCTCCTTTAAGTATGTACAAGAGGCATCATAGGAATACATATCGGGTAGTTGGGGTGCAAACTCTTAGCGCCCCACAATATAGTTTCTAACCAAATAAGAAAGGGGCATGGCCCCTCCTCTCTCTCCTCCATGCCACACATGAGAAGAAGGTGAGCCCTACTTGCCAAATCTAGGGGTTTGGTACCCCCTGATCTTGCCAAAAAGAGAAGATTGCACCTCCCTCTTTCCTTCAATTCCACATGCATACTTAGAGATAATTAGGAGATAAAGAAGAGATAATGTTAGGATAATTATGTCAACTAATTGACTTAATCAAATCCTCTTAGGCTTACAATTAAGAGTCCAATTAAACCTAAATGGATTTAGATTTGGTTCAAGGCTATGGAGTTGATCAAATCGAAGTTTCGAGAAGAATTAGATTTAACCATGTGCTAGTATGGTTCTCATAAATCTAATAAGATTTCAATAAATGCTAACCCAATTGGAACTTTAAAAGCCCAATTGGCAAATTCAAGATTAAATCCCTTAATGTGTGACCCCATAGGTTTCATTCTATCTGGCAGTGAGATATATTGTGATCTCCATCGAAATTCTTTTCGATGGATTAGAATATTTTTAATTCTATCCTTCGAGGGTCATCAATCATCAAGATGACGTCGATCAGTTTCACAATCCACCAGTGACACCTAGCAGTATGTAGTGGCAATCTAGTAGAATGAAAGAATGAACCCTTAGGTGTAGTTATCGTATGATTCAATCTTTCTATCATGAGTCCCGACTTGACAGAGATCATGGAGAACTCGTCTGACACCATCATCAGTCATATGCTAGATTGGCTTGACTCAAATTCATTTGTGAATTTTGTGAAAACTCTTTTTCAGTATTCACACTTGCTTTGGCCAAAGACTTTTCGAACTCAGTCTCGCAAATCACATAGGACTTTTCTTTTTCTACTAAGGTTGATAGATTCCATCTAGGTGCATTCTATTCCAAACAGCAAACCTGAACCTACTGAAGCCAACATACACAGCAAGGACCTGAATAGCTAGAGATCAAGGTGAAAGAATAGTACCCTACAAGCCAATTGCATGGAGATGCGAAGAGATTTTTCTTTATTTTTTTTCTACTCGTTTGCATAACATTAGTTATTTTTATTTATGAGGTATTATATTTTATTATTTGCTGCATCATATTATTTATGATTATGATAAACTCCATAGGTTAAGGCAATGATTTTAAGGCCATGATGAGATCATGCCAGTGAAACCTAAAATCTTGATAGCCCCAATCTAAAATATTTTCAGTCATTAGATCATCAAGCCAGAGATTGATGGTACCGGTAAGATGGCACATCCTATGTATGCTCAATGGAGAGGGTGGTTGTGTTGGGTTCTAATGGTGCATTGGAAGGGTTAGGTATTTAAAATTTTCATTCAAAATATCCGATGCATCGAAAACCCCAATATCCAAAAATCTTTGACTATAATAATCAAAGTAAATAAATATAAATTAAGATAAGAAGAATACCTGTAGCGCTAATCTCAATTTTTATAAGGTGTCCAAGTATCTGCCCTCCAATAGTGATCCACATGAAAACTGAACCAAGGACAACCCTTGTCAAGATCAGATAAGGCTTTATCTTAAATCTCAAAGTCTTGTTCTAAAACTAAGATAGGTTGTAAGAAAGAAAGGAGAGCAATGGAGACAAAATTGAAAACTCTTTCTGAATTAATTAGACACCTAGTGCCCCAGCCAATTTAGAGCCACTAGAGGGATGCTAAAAGAGAGGGATGCATCTCATCCAACAGGCCTATTTGATCTGATTATAAGAGATAAGAGTTTCTTCAAATAGAAGGACTCTTATCAATGATACGTCGATTAGCACCCTACTCTGCACATACGACCAGAGAAGGGATATTTTTGCATCTCTTCTCAAATCAGAAAAATCCTCAAAAATCCACGTGGATAGAGGATTCAATTTTAATTCCAAAATATATAATAAATAGATAAAAATTCTCATAAAAGAATGTGTTCTCACATCCTTTCACATGAAGTTTGATCACCCCATGCACAGGCACGAGGAGGAACTTATGGCATCCGTTTGGCATTCAGATATGTCTAGAAAATTTTCAAAAAAATTACCAAAAATATCATATCAAATGTGAAATATTATCACCCAAAATCATTCTATTTTGAAAGTATTTGTTATGAAGAAGGACTCTCCAAATCTCAAAGAGATGTGACACTTCTGCGCACGCATGCGAGACTTCCTTCCTTTTTCTAATTTTTCTCTGCCCCAAAAATTTTAAAAAAAATATATCTCATGCTTTGAGATATGGACCAGAAGATGGAGGGTGATATGGGCTGCCACACACATCTTAATCCTATGCCAGAAGGACTATTTTCTTTTGCCCACGGCAACACTTTTATGTAGAACCTGTTTTGCGCCAAGAGTCCTTCACAACTTGGACTCTTTATAATTGGTGTTAAAATAGGATGTGGTGCCCCAATTTGGGCTGCTTCTAGGTGGCACAATCTGACCCAAATATCTACTAAATTGGGCTAGTTAATTAGCAAGAGATGAGACCAAATTGATCTCCAAAGGAGTAAGGGTTCCACACATGCTAGCATGCTTACCAGAGCCCTGATTGAATCCAAAATTCCAATCAATCTTTTTTAAAAGGGTCCTTGGCCAATTTCTATATGTGTGTGAGCCATTAGATTTTACATCTAGCTAGTAGTAGATTTGGATGTAAGTTGATCAAATTTGATTAGATTTCAATCTAATCGATTTAGGTCCAAACGAGCTGACCCGAGTTCCACAATTATAATTCTTTCTAATTAGTGATTGAATTAAACTCTTTAATTCAATCAAAAATCTATAAGTCAAGATTGACATCTAGCAATATATCATGACTATCCAGAAGATGTAAGATTTTGATAAAAATATCAAATATATCCTTCAGTGGCAAGTTGTCATGCAATTCAATCTTTTGATCATTCTTGCACCCTAAATATGTCAATGAGTATGAAATCTTATCAAACTCAAATACATATTCATATCGATTCTCAATTAACCAATGATAACTCTGATAAAGAAGCATTAAAAGCTCTTTCTAATCTCCTTTCTGCTTTTGGCCAAAAGACTTTTCTCAAGTTATCTAAGATTGAGAATACACAGGATGCGATCTCCTCTTACTAGGAGTGATCGATTCTATATTGACCTACTTATAATCTTCATACACACTCCACCATTCCAGAACACCCCGTACATATCTTAATACCATGCCTAGGTATAAACCAAAATATGGGTTCATGTACATAAGATTTCATGGTGGTCTCAGGTCTAAGGATCACTTGCACAACTCTCACTTAGAGAACCATCTTTGATATGCAAGTAAAGCTTCCATAAGATGTTCTCTTTCATCGAGTCAATTCATTGGACTCATTTCTCAAATGAGCATCTACATCCTTGTATTAGTGTCTCACATAAGTGGCTAGTGAGATCTGCCACCCTCTCCATCGAGCATACACAGGATGTGCCAGTCTATTCAGAACATTGATCTCTGAATCAATGCTCTTATGATCAGGAATGTTTAAGATTAGAATTTTAAAATTTTAGGTCTCACTAGCATGACCCATTCATGTCTCCTAAAATTATTGTCCTAATCTTGGGATTCATCATAATCTTAGACATAATAAGATGCAGCTAATATGATGAATCAATACCTTAAATAATAAATATCATTTCATGAGTTGAAAAATTATAAAAAAAAGTTCCATCGCAACACACTTGCGATTGGCTTATAGGACACTCTTCTTTCTGGTTGATCTCACAATCACTTGTGTGGTGACACTAATATAAGAATGTAGGTGCTCATTAGAGAATGAGTTTACTAAACTGACCTACAAAAGAACATCTGATGGAGCCTTACAGCATGTCAACAGATGGTTCTTCAGTGGGAGTGGTGCATGTGATCCTTTGACCTGAGATCACTATGGTACCTTATGTACATAGATCCTTACTTTGGTTTATTCCCTAGCACACCACTTTGAGATGTGTATGGGATATTCTAGATATGGTGAAGTGTGCATGAAGGTTGTGAGTGGTCAATAAAAAATCAGTCACTCCTTGTAGGATGAAAAAACATCCTATATAATCTCAAAAGATGGTGACTCCGAAAGTCTCTAGCCAGAGCAAGGATGAACAATAAAAATACTTTCTACTAGTTCATCAATCGAGTCATCATCATTAGATCGAGATACATATGGATAGATATTTGAGTTTGACATATTTTCATACCCATGGCCTTTTCGGGATGTTTTATGATCGAAAGATTGAATTGCACGATAACTCACCATGGAAGGATAATTTTAGTATTTTCATCAAATTTTAAATCTTCTGGATAGTCATGACACATTGCTAGACATCAATCTTGACTTGTGGACTCACTAAAATTAAAAGAGTTTAATTCAAGAATCAATTAGGAAGAGTCATAGTTGATTGAAACTCTTGAGCTAATCTAATCCAATCGGATTAGGGTCACATCGAGAGTCTTGATCCATTGCCGGCTAGATTTGGAACCCGATGGATCACACACAATTGAGATTTGATCTTGATCCAATCTATTTGAATTTATTATATATTTAATGGCTTAATTAAATTGCTAGCATATGAATTAACCCAAGTTTCCAATTGGGTTCAGTGCAAATGTGTTTATGCTAACCCTTTATTTGTTGTCTTGACCTAATGTGATTGTGTTTGAACTATCTATTTATTAGTTGGTTTATCTAGTTTTTATGAAAATATTCCATATGGTTTAAACCATCTCCATGCCAAAACAACACATCAAAATATTTGGCACGCCCAAAATAAATGGCGATGAGAAGGAAGAGTCCTTCTCATCTATTCCTCTTAATTTTAGTACCAAGTTCCACACGTCCCTTATTTTTTGTGCACCATCTGATGGTGCTCTAGGATGTGTGGGTGTGGAAGAGGAGAAGGAGTCCTTCTCAAAGAAGGAACTCCATGCCATAATTATTTTGGATGTCCCTTGTTTTTTGGGCGATGAAAATGGAGAGTCCATTTCACATTGGACTCTTAATTCTTCCCTTTATTCCACATGTTTCCTTTACTCGACACGCCATGTGATGGCTCCTAAAAATGTGTTGGCATAGAAGTGGAGGAGTCCTTCTACTTGAAGGCTCTTCCACACCTAGAACTTCTAAATACAAAATTTATTCTTTGTGGAAACTAAGCGACAATATATTGGATGTGTTTGCGCCAAAACATTTATTTTTTCCCTAAAGCCCCTTATTTTTTACACACCAATTTTATGGGACCAGAGAAGGAAGAGTCCTTCTACTCCTTAACTTTCCCACATGCCATAAATTTGTGGTAATTTATTTTCTACCGTGTGGAGAATTTGGGATGCCAAGAGTTGGTGTACCTTGGAAATGGATGGTGCCCCTTTGTTATCTATTTAAAGGGGGCACTACTCCTTGGTTCCATGCTAATTTTTTGGTTAAGAGTTAGCATGAGGATGAAAGGAAAATGAGAAGAAAAATATCTGGATAAAGATAAAGAAAAGAGAGAGAAAAATAGAAAGGAAGAGAGGAAGAAAATAGGAAAGTATGAGATACTTGTCCTAAAAATCAGATTGTTCATGTATTAAACATAAAATCTGATTGGTGTGTGGTGAGATCTTTTGAAAAAAGATTCCTAATTTTCAAAAGAGGTCCTAGTGGAGGTCATGAAGGCATACAAATGATGGTGCAATCAGTTCTTGTGAAGGACGGATGGTAGCAAGCTTGCGATGAAGGCTGCAGTGCCATGTTGAGTTGGGAAGGATCTTGATCAATCCTGTGTGGATCACCATTAGAGGGCTTCTACTTTGGAGTGTCATGAAGATATCAAAGTTATCAGATCATGGTCTTCATGATGGTATATGACTTCAGATCTTCTCCTGATATGTATATTTTTTATTATTTGATTGCAATCATCAAGGTGTTCCTAAGATTTTATGTTTTAGTGTTCTAGTTTATTTGTTAAACTTTGTTTTCAAATGTTGAATGTATATTAAGATTTTTAAAATTCATATTCTGCTATATCATCGAAACCCAACAGAATATAGAAAAGAAAGGTTCAGCTAATAAAATAATGCATCAGGAGCACCCAATCTCTATTATAACTCTTGCAGATGTATTTATATAATCAGCTAACAGTGGTATCAGAGCTATCCTTAATTGATTCAATCAAATTTTATATTATTTTTGTGATATGGATTAGATTCAGTTCAAACTATGTCAAAATCAAAATTTTTGATTGATGTTTAATTGATGTTCTTGATGTATTTTTGTTTATGATAAATGTTATCAATCCATGATCGAATCTTGGATATGAAATTTCATGATTTTTGACTTGTATGACAAGCTTCTGATTAGATCCTATGATCTAATTTTGGATGGAATTGAAATACAGTGCATGTGATGTGCAGACCCTTGGAATGCTACATATGGATGGAGATTGCCAAGACTTAGTGTTCTTGTTGATTGAGATTTTTTATATGTTAATGTAAAATAATAGAAAAGAAATTATTTGAGAATAGATAAAAATTATTTCTTTTTATTTTCAAATAAAGATCAAGCATTCATGGTAGTCTTTATGATGATGAAGATTGGACTACCAGATTTTTGGAGAGCAGACGTGCACTAAGATTGACCATGAGATGGTTCAATCAATGTTGCACCTAAGGTTTAACCAATTAATCATCCTGTGGCTCAGATAATTTTTCAAAAGGTTCATAACTATTTGTCTTCCTCTATATGCTCTTACTTGCTGGTAGTTAGGAATTAAAATTTACATAATATATGATGTATGATATGTTTAGGATGTGCTTTGTTAGATGTGTGCCCTAGATGCCAGATTAGCTGACACATTCCTGTACAAATCTAAGGGTAAATTTATAATTTTGACTATAAAATCAATAAATGGGTTATTCTTCTATCACATTGTGTACATTGTGTCTGTGATACATCCTTTGAGTTAGTAGGAATATCAATTCATATTTTCAAGAGTTGAAAATTTAAGACATGAATTTACATAACTAACTCATAAACAGCTCCTGATGATAGGATCATCACGAGGATGGTGATCAATCCAGAAGGTTGGTGTACGATTGCTTTCTTAGGGTAGATGTGTCTTGAGTCTATGATGTGGAGACACCGAAGTAAGAGTACAGGTATTCATTGAGAACGAGAGTACTGAGCGTGACCATATCAAGCAGTCATAAGGAAGTCTACCTTCTCGTCGATGACTAGCTCGATGCTGCAGTTGTGTGTCTAGTTCTTTGACCTGAGGTGCATCAACAGTTCACCGTGAGTGCGTTATAATTTGACTACACCATAACTCGATCTCCTAGCCATTCAGAACCTTGAGGTGTATGTTGGCTGTAGCATATTCATTATAAGAATCAGATCGCACCAAGATGGGATCTATCAACCTCGGTAGATGAGAGGAGTAGTCCTATGATGATCGAAAGATTGAGTCCTTAAGCCTATAGCCATGGCAGAGTGAAATAATGGAAAAGAGTTGTCCATTGGAGTTTCACATCAGACTCGAATCGATCGATTGATTCATATGACTGATGTTGGGTTTGACGAGTTCACCTTAACCCTAATTCAGTTGGGACTCATGATAGAGGAACTCAATCACACAGATAGCTGCACCAAGAGGTTCATCTTTAGTTCTGATGGGTTGCCACCATATACTGCTAGGTGCCACTGATGGATTTTGGAAGCAATTAGAATGATCTTGATGATCGATCATTCTAATTGTCTGAATCAGAAGAGTTCTGATCCATCGAAAGGAGTTTCGATGATGTCGATGATGAGATCATGACATGTCTCATTACCATACAAAATTGAACCTAACTGGGTCACACTAATAAAGGTTAGGATCTGGATGTCATCAATTGGGCTGGCCCACTTGATTTGGATTAGATCCAATTAGGTTCAAGGAAATCGTGCTAGCACACGATTGAGTCTAACTTTCTCCTCGTGTAATCTTTTCTATCTCGACTGAGCCAAATGTGATTTGACTCATGCAGAGAATCTTGAGAAGATTTTTCTCAGTCTAAATGAAGCTTGTCCAGCTCAAAAAAGGCTTATCTTAATTCATGAGATGAATTTAAGACAAGCACCTGCTAATTCCTATCACCTGTCAATTTCATTTTAGGACATCAGTCAAAAGTTGACATATGGGTCTTAAATTGAAGGCTACTTAGCAAGAGATCATTGAAGAATTTTTATGGAGTGTCCACATACCAAATCAGCATCAAATTATGGTGTGAGCCCAATTGGATAAAGAGGGCGCCCCAGGTGGATAAGGATGGAAGTTGATTTGATCAACATGGACTCTTTGGCGCCAACATGATTGTGCTTATCCAATGTTGGTGCCAACTCTTAAAGAGAGGCTTGGGTTCTTATCTGATGTGGTCAAATGACATCACTCCACCAATCAAAATTTTTTCAGATTTATTAAAATTTTCTGATTGGTCGAATGATGTGGCACTGCGCAGCGCAGCAGGGTCTATATAAACCCTGTCTGCGCCTAGGGTTTAAGTGATTGTGCCAAACCCATCAAAGCTGCCACCCCGCCCCCCCCCCCCCCCCCTTTTCTTCTTCATGTCCCATCTGAAGTCCTCCCTCCCCTCTTCACACCCAAGGAGTTGGGCATCCATCTGGTGCAAGATCAAGGTGTGGTGACGCCTTGAACAGGAAGGCTGCAGGAGTTCTTCGACAAGCTGCTGCTCCAACTTCAGGAAGACTTTTGAAGATCTTCCTAATCAGATTTAGTTCTAATTTTTAGAGCAGAGAGTTATGAGGAGAAGATGATCCAGATCCTACCTGAGTGGATATTGGTAGAGGCCAGGCGATTGCATGGCTAAATCAGAACCTCAGGCTTGCTGTGATCATCTACAGGGTAATCAGATTATCCTTGAGGTATTTCCTATTTTTTCATGCTTTTAGATTTATTTTAGAATTAATATAAGATAATAAAATTATATATAGAGATTTAAATCTAAAATAAATATAGGATAATTTTTTTTTAAATTATTCCACCCCAGATTTGATGAAATCTGAAAGATCCTACAAGGAAAAAGGTGGTTTTTCCTTCAACTGGTATCAGAGCCAGGTTCATGGCTCAGTTTCAGATCTAATTTAGATCTAATTTTAATTTTAATTTATCTGATATTAAAAAATTTCAGATATTATATCAGATATGATAGGATCTAAAATCAAAATATTTAAAATTAAATCTGAGAAGATCTAACATGCATGAGATGCATGACTAGACTAGGTATAGTTTTGATCTATGAATAGTCTTGTAAGTTTATATTTTAATGAGATTAAAATATAATTTAAATTTAATTTATTTTTTATTTTTTGATGATATAAATATTATATTTAGATCAAAAATAGAAAATAAAAATTTAGATAATACATAAGATTGATTTGTTGCATGCCTAGACTAGTTGTAGAATTGTTCTAGTAACTATCTAGAATAAATTTTATGTTGAATAGTTCAATTTAAATTTTATTTTTCAGATATTACATGTGATGTATTAAATCTGAAAGTATGTTAATTAGATCAATATTTGATACATGAGATGTATGCAAAGTATGTATTAGTTAGATCTTAAATTGTATATGTGATATGTAAATTTAGATCTAACTAGTTTTGTAGTTAAATTTATATTTTTGATTAAGGTGTTTCTCATGGCCGTCCGGTCATAAGAATAAAATAGAGTTTAAAGGCCCTCTCCTCCCATTCAATGGGTGTTCTTATGATGTGTAGGGGTGCTGCGCGTTCATCCTTAATCAGAAATCAAAACTTACTTTTCTGTAAAACTCTAGATCCTGAAATCCTAGGATTTATTTTACATATTTTATTTATGAACCCAAGACTTAATTAATGAATTAAGCTTATGGAATTAAATTAGGTCTAAAATTGAAAATTTTAGATCTAAGTCATTTTCATAAAATTGGGTTCGGGCTTGGGTTGCTCAATTAGGTCTAGTGGTTGATCAAACCGAATCAAGAGTTGGTTAGGTGGAATTATGAAAGCTAATAATTGACCAGCCTAATAGGATTAAGTCTGGATCAAGGTCAAATCACATTTAGATGTGACTCGATCAAGTTAAGACCTAATTTAGCTTAGTGGTTAGAGCCTGAATTGTAGGCTAACCCAATTAGTTCTGATTCGATAATTTGATGTCTAAGGTAAGTTGGGCAGATGTGACCGACTGATTTTTAATTGGAAGCTACTCGACTCGAATGCATTCTTGTCGAGTTAATAGCATATCCCTTCCACCGGTCTCACTTACCTGGCCATATGTGTTGACCCAGTTCTGATTTGAGGTGGCTAACAATTCGAGCTAACCCATGCCACTAGGTTAGTCATAATTGTTATGACTATGTCAAGCCAAGTTTAATGAGACCTAAATCAAATCTTCTTAAGAAAATATTAAGTCTAAGGTCTTCCACCATTGTGGATATGCGGGCCCTTCCCAGGGTTGATTGTTCTTGGCTGGATACAGTGGTTCAGTTGCACCGAGAAGATGCAACCATGTCTATTAGGCATTGGATGCTACAAATTAGAGGATGGGTTGGGCTTAATATTTCGGATATGGTGAGGGACCCAATCAGAAATCTAGTTCGTGCAAATGGTGGGTCTGACTTAACTAAGGATTGGAGCAATATTTCGGGCACGGTGAGCTTCATGAATTAGAGACCAAGTTTTGGGTGCACCATGATTAGAGAATCATTGGACAAGAGTTGTCCACTCATCGGTTGACCCATCACCAATAACTGTTAGGTGAGGTGATGAGCCAGTCGGTGAGACCGCACCATCCACTAGAAATCACTGATCACGAAGATTTTCACATCTCTACCAAGGGAGTATAGGGATCTGAAAAAATAGTGAGAGCCTAATTTATTTAAAAATGAAACTCCTAAATAAATTGATTAAATCTGATTACAAAATCTAACTAGAAACTTTTGACTCTCTACAGGAAACATGTCTGCATCCATCCCCCTGATCAAAATACTAGACACCCACAGATTGATTGGATCCAATTTCAAAGACTGGTTAAGGAACTACAGAATTATTTTGGATTTTAAAAAATTGATCCATATCTTAGACCAGGACCCACCTGCCATGCCAGCACGTCCGACTGCTGAACAGAGAGCGTCTCTAAAAAAGTGGATGGAAGATGATAACAAAGCAAGGTACTACATGTTGGGTGTAATGTCTGATGACTTGCAGTGCCAACATGAGAATATTATGACTACCCGCCAAATGTTGGCTCACCTACAAGAGTTGTTTGGTGAACAAAGTCGCATAGCCAAGTATCAAGTCTGTCAAAGACTTTTTAAGACTAAAATGCATGATGGGCAGTCAGTCCAAGATCATTGTTTGACAATGATCAAGGATCTTGAGGAGCTTGAGAAGCTCTATGTCATTTTAGACAAGGATTTTCAGACTGATGTGATCCTTCAATCCTTGTCTGATGCATATGGTCAGTTCATCATGAACTTTCATATGCATAAGATGCAGTGTAGCTTTGTGGAGTTAATGAACATGCTAGTTACGGCTGAGCTTTCTATGAAGGGTTCAAAAGGCTCAGTTCTTACTGTGGAGTAGACTTCTTCCAAGAGAAAGTCTTTTGGAAAGAAAAAGAAGTCTGTGAAGAAGCAGAAGGTGGATGGGAAGAAGAAGAAGATAGAACTGAAGAAGAAGGCTGCTGAAAAGAGAAAATATTTTCACTGCCAATCAGACGGCCATTGAAAGTGGAACTATCCTCAATACCTGGCCACCCTGAAGAACAAGAAGGATGGTCCTTCTGAAGGTATGCTCATTTTAGAATCTAATCTTACGATTTCTTTTGCATCCAGTTGGGTGCTTGACTCTGATTCTAGTGCTCATTTGTGCACTTCTATGTAGGATCTTGAGGAGAGCAGGAGGCTAAGGGATGGAGAGATGATCCTACGCATCGAGAACGAAGCAAGAGTTACCGCTATGACCGTGAGAACCTACCCTCTATAATTACCATTAGGATTAGATTTATTTCTTAGAAATTGTTATTATGTGCCTGCAGCAAGCAGGAATTAGATTTCTGTTTCATGTTTAGCACAAGAAGGCTATGTGATTAGCTTTCATAAGGACCATTGTAACATATTTCATGAAAATAATAAAGTTACAAATAGTTTTCTTATTAACGATCTCTATCAGCTACATATTGATGTATCTGTATTTAATATCGAGTAAAATATGAATGCCATAGGAATTAAAAGGCCTAGAGATAGTCTAAATGATAGGTATCTGTGGAATCTAAGGCTAGGTCATATAGCAGAAGACAGGATTAACAAATTGGAGAAATTCGAGTTGTTGAGTCCGTTGACTTTCGAGTCATATCCAGTTTGTGAATCATGCCTTCAAGGCAAAATGACCAAACTCCCTTTTGTAGGACATGGGGAAAGGGCCACAGACCTACTTGCCCTAGTACATACGGATGTGTGCGGCCCATTTGATGTGCCGGCTAGAGGCAACTATGTCTACTTCATTACCTTTATCGATGATATGTCTAGGTACGGGTATGTGTTTCTAATGAAACACAAGTTTGAAGCCTTTGAAAGGTTCAAAGAATTCAAACATGAAGTAGAAAAATAAACAGGAAAGCCCATTAAGATTCTTTGATCAGATTGAGGAGGTGAATACCTTAGTCGGGAGTTCCTAGACTATTTGAAGGATAATGGCATAGTCTCTCAATGGACTCCACCTGGAACACCACAACTCAACGGGGTTTCAGAACGGAGAAATCGGACCCTATTAGATATGATCCATTCCATGATGAGCTTCACGGACCTTCCTGAGTTTCTTTAGGGACATTGTCTCATGACAGCAATATATGTATTGAATAGGATTTCATCTAAAATCGTTCCTACCACACCGTATGAGATATGGCATGGTAAGAAGCCAAGTCTGAATCATCTCAGAATTTGGGGTTGTCTAACTTATGTCAAGAGACAGTAGGCAGACAAGTTAGAGTTCAGGTCTTTTAGAGCTCGATTTATAGGATATCCTAAAGAGTCATTAAAAAATTATTTCTATATTCTGAAAGACCACAATGTGATTGTGAGTCGAAATGCTATTTTTTTTGAAAAATAGTTTATCCAAGATGGTGGCATCAGAAGAATAATTAAGCTCAAGGAGAATGTCTCTCAAGAGCAACGAGCTAAAGAACCTAAGGAACCAAATCAATCAGAACCAGTCCTAACACAACCTCTTCCACCTCGTAGATCGACTAGGGTTTTCCGTCCTTCTGAAAAGTACTTAGGTACCATACAAGAGGATATAGAGAAAATATTCCTCACGGGAAATGGGGCTCATGGTGATGATCCCAAGACCTATGACGAGGTGATATCAGATATCGACTTCGAAAAATGGTTAGAGGCAATGAGATCAGAAATTGACTCGATGCACTCAAACCAAGTCTGGATCTTGGTAGATCCACCTGAAGGTATTGTACCTATTGGGTGTAAATGGATCTTCAAGAGAAAGATAGGTGCAGATGGGAATGTAGAGACATTCAAGGCTAGGCTCGTAGCGAAAGGTTATAGTCAGTGCAAAGGCATTGACTATCAGGATACCTTCTCGCCTGTAGCCATGCTAAAATCCATTTGCACATTGCTTGCTATTGCAGCCTATTTCGATTATGAAATATGGTAGATGGACATGAAAATGACATTCTTAAATGGACATCTTGAGGAAGATATCTATATGGAACAGCCACCTGGTTTCACATCCAGTGATGATGATCACAAGGTCTGCAAGCTGCAAAGGTCTATTTATGGACTTAAGCAAGCATCTCAGAGTTGGAATACTCGTTTCAATGATATGATCAAAATATTTGGTTTCATCAAGAACGAGGAGGAACCATGTGTGTTCAAAAAGGTCAGTGGGAGTGCAGTTGTCTTTCTCGTATTGTACGTAGATGACATCCTTCTAATTGGGAATGACATTCTCATGTTGACCTCAGTCAAAGTATGGTTGTCTAAGGAGTTTTCTATCAAAAATCTAGGAGAGGCATCTTTTATATTGGGTATTAAGGTCTATAGAGATAGACCAAATAGGATGCTGGGACTTTCATAGAAGATGTACATAGAGGAGGTGCTAAAAAGATTTAGCATGGAAAACTCCAAAAGAGGTTTAGTACCTTTTAGACATGGCATTCATCTCTCCAAGAAGATGTGTCCTAGCACACCTGAGGAGATTGAACGCATGAGCAAAATCCCTTATACTTCGACAATAGGGAGCCTCATGTATGCCATGCTATGTACACGACCTGATATAGCCCATGCTGTGAGTGTCACAAGCAGATATTAGTCGAATCCAGGCGAAGAGCACTGGACTTCTGTGAAATGTATCCTTAAGTACTTGAGAAGGACTAAGGATATGTTTCTAGTCTTTGAGAATGGAGAACTCCAGATTTAGGGATATACAGACTCAGACTTTATGTCTGATATAGATGATCGAAAGTCGACATCTGGAAATCTGTTCATTTGCAATGGTGGTGTAGTTAGCTGAAAGAGTTCCAAGCAGACAGTGATTGCAGATTCCACCATGGAGGCAGAGTATATTGCTGCATCAGAAGCTGCGAAGGAGGCATTCTGATACAAGAAGTTTGCCATGGAGCTTGGAGTGATGTCATCGGATGCCATCCCTCTTTACTGCGATAATAATGGTGCCATAGCCCTAGCTAAAGAGCCAAGGTCTCACCAGAAGTCCAAGCATATCAAGCGGTGATTTCATCTGATCCGTGATTACCTCAAAAAAGGTTATGTCGAGGTTAAGAGAGTCGACTCCACAAACAATGTGGCAGACCCGCTGACAAAGCCATTAGGCAAGCAAAAGATCGAAGCCCACCTTAAGAAGATGGGACTTAGATATGTAGTCAATTGGCATTAAGTCAAATGGAAGTTTGTTAGATGTATGTCCTAGATGCCAGATTGGCTAACACATTCCTATACAAATCTAAGGACAAATTTATAATTTTGACTATAAATCAATAAATGGGTTATTCTTCTATCACATTGTGTACATTGTGTCTGTGATACATCCTTTGAATTAGTAGGAATGTCAATTCATATTTTCAAGAGTTAAAAATTTAAGGCATGAATTTACATAACTAACTCATAAACAGCTCCTGACCATAGGATCATCACGAGGATGGTGATCGATCTGGAAGGTTGGCGTACGATCGCTTCCTTAGGGTAGATGTGTCTTGAGTCTATGATGTGGAGACACCAAAGTGAGAGTACAGATATTCGTTGAGAATGAGAATACTGAGCGTGACCATATCGAGCAGTCATAAGGAAGTCTACCTTCTCATCGATGATTAGCTCGATGCTGCAGTTGTGTGTCTAGTTCTTTGACCTGAGGTGCATCGACAGTTCACCTTGAGTGTGTTATAGTTTGACTACACCATAACTTAGTCTTCTAGCCATTCAGAATCTTGAGGTGTATGTTGGCTGTAGCATATTCATTGTAGGAATCAGATCGCATCAAGATGGGATCTATCAACCTCGGTAGATGAGAGGAGTAGGCCTATGATGATCGAAAGATTGAGTTCTTAAGCCCATGGACATGGTAGAGTGAAATAATGGAAAAGAATTTTCCATTGGGGTTTCACATCAAACTCGGATCGATCGATTGATTCATATGACTGATGTTGAGTTTTACGAGTTCACCTTAACCCTAATTCAGTTGGGACTCATGATAGAGGAACTCAATCACATAGGTAGCTACATCGAGAGGTTCATCTTCAGTTCTGATGGATTGCCACCATATATTGCTAGGTGTCACTGGTAGATTTTGGGAGCAATTAGAATGATCTTGATGATCGATCATTCTAATTGTTTGAATCAGAAGAGTTCTGGTCCATCGAAAGGAGTTTCAATGATATCGATGATGAGATCATGACATGTCTCATTACCATACAGAATTGAACCTAACTGGGTCACACTAACAAGGGTTAGGATCTGGATGTCATCAATTGGGCTAGCCTAATTGATTTAGATTAGATCCAATTAGGTTCAAGGAAATCGTACTAGCACACGATTGAGCCTAACTTTCTCTTCGTGTAATCTTTTCTATCTCGACTGAGCCAAATGTGATTTGACTCACCCAGAGAACCTTGAGAAGGTTTTTCTCAATCTAAATGAAACTTTTTCAGCTCAAAAAAGGCTCGTCTTAATTCATGAGATGAATTTAAGACAAGCACTTGCTAATTCCTGTCACCTGCCAATTTTATTTTAGGACATAAGTCAAAAGTTGACATATGGGTCTTAAATTGAAGGCCACTTAGAAAGAGCTCATTGAAAAATTTTTGTGGAGTGTCCACATACCAAATCAGCATCAAATTAGGTGCCATAATCAAATTATGGTGTGAGCCCAATTGGATAAAGAGGGCACCCCAAGTGGATAAGGATGGAAGTTGATTTGATCAACATGGACTCTTTGGCGCCAACAATGATTGTGCTTATCCAATGTTGGTGCCAACTCTTGGAGAGAGGCTTAGGTTTTTATTTAATATGATAAGATGACATCACTCTACCAATCAAAATTTTTTCAGATTTATTGAAATTTTTTGATTGGTCGAATGATATGGCACTACGCAGTGCAGAAGTCACCCCCATCTGATTGGTCGAATGATTGGAATTTAAGTGATTGCACCAAACCCATCAAAGCTGCCACCCCCCCTCCTCTCCTCCATGTCCCATCTGAAGTCCTCCCTCCCCTCTTCATGCCCAAGGAGTTGGGCATCCATCTGGTGCAAGATCAAGGTGTGGTGATGCCTTGAACAGGAAGACTACAGGAGTTCTTCGACAAGCTACTGCTCCAACTTTAGGAAGACTTTTGAAAATCTTCCTAATCAGATTTAGTTTTGATTTTTAGAGCAGAGAGTCATGAGGAGAAGATGATCCAGGTCCTGCCTGAGTAGATACTGGTAGAGGCCAGACGATTGCATGGCTAAATCAAAACCTCAGACTTGCTGCGATCATCTACAAGGTAATCAAATTACCCTTGAGGTATTTCATATTTTCTCATACTTTTATATTTATTTTAGAATTAATATTAGATAATAAAATTATATCTAGAGATTTAAATCTGAAATAAATATAGAATAATTTTTTTTTTAATTATTCCACCCCAGATTTGATGAAATCTGAAAAATCCTACAAGGAAAAAGGTGGTTTTTCCTTCACTTGAGACCTAAGTCCCTCGTTTAAATTATATTATGTCATAATGGCAAAGTGTTAAAAATACTACCCATGCCTTCCTTTATGCTAAGCCTATATTATCTCAAGAACCATAGTAGGCTTGTTGTGCTATCCACAAGGCTTGCTGTGGAGACTGATTTGATACTGTCTTGGTGTATTATAAAGCTAATGGTATTTAACTTATTTTAGATCAATAAAGTATGTCAAAATCTGTAGTGAGTTTATTGTGCTATCCACAAGGCTTGCTATAGTGGTTGGTATGATATTGACTTAGTGATGCTTATGGCATATTCTGGTAATGCTGTCTTGTTGTGCTATCCATAAGAGTAGTATTATTTAGGTATGACCATATAGGATTGAAGGGTATAACTTAATTAAAATACTATAATTTATTATGCTATCCACAAGGTTATAAGTATTTTAGAGATAAAAGTTATGTTGAAAGTTGCATGAGATGCAATTAATAAAAAGTTACTTACCTTTGAACTCATAGGACCTTGTTGTGCTATCTACAAGACTTTTTATGAGAAATTAAGATCTCAACCCTACTAAGAAACTTTATGATAAGGTTCCTCGATTTCATACTTGAGAGCTATGAAATTTGTTAAAATAGTGGGAGACACAATTAGATAAAATCCTCATCTAACTTATGCATGTCATCATGAATAGTCCTTGAATATTTTTATATACACATATGCATCTTTACTATCACTGCATAGTAAATTTTTAAATAGATCGAATATCATAGAATGGTGGAGGAAAAGAAAGTGTAAAATGTCTTCACTAGAGTATCTAATTTAGTATTACAGCAATAATGAAACATTAGAATTAAATTGCAAAAGTTGTCTTACAAGTGTGAAACAGGAGCAAGATGCAAAAGTTGCATCTGTTAATAATTTGTATGAGATACAAATTAATTATCATTGAGTGTTTCAGCTTTAAAATATTGGATATATGATACTTTATATAGGTTTATCTTATACAAAGTGTTGCTGGACCAATAAAGCTGAAGTGAGGTGACTACTTATCTTTTGGCACTGATAGATAGTCCATTCATGCTAAGGCTGTAGGAACCTATATAACTTTCTAGCAAAATTTAAAAATCAGTAGATCATTGTTATGTGTCTGAACTTATCAGAGACATTATTTCAAATCTTTTGCCATTGTAGCATAGTTTTGAAATTAATGTTGAGAGTAAAAGTAACTCTCCTTCTGATAAATTTTAAGACTGGTCTTATATTTCTATCACTCAATGATGTTATTCTTTATATTGATAAGAATAAAAAATAAATATGTAATGGTCATATATAGCAAGGTATTAGGTCCTGAACATATGGATGTTCAATATCTTGATCCGGAGATTGACACTTCATATACAATATGATGTGTTCTCTAAAATACTTCACAAATCTTATTATCTTATTCTAGAAAATATCCTAGAAGTTACTATATATATTTTGAATTAGATATCATAAAAACTGTTATCGGCACTCCATATGAGATATGGAGAAAGGGCAAAAGGTAGATTGCCCAACTTATGTGAAAAGTGTTGATGTATATAAATTTTGTGCTAAAACATGTTTATATATTAGTTTATAGGTTATCCTAAGAGTAGTATGTGATACTACTTCTACCATACTACTTGACAAAAGTGTTTTGATAGTAGATATGCCACCTTTTAGAAAAAAAAAATTTCAAAAAGGGGACAGTGAGAGGATAATTGAACTTGAGAAGTTCAAGACCTGTGAACTATCCTATCCTAACCTGTGGAGTGTCCATAAATTAATCCTCGACCAGATGTGCCCATTGATGAGGCACGACCATGATATACACCTCCTCACCGAAGGTCAATCTGAATGCGTAATGTACCACTATAATATAGGTTTGTCATTGAGAATGATGATAAACCATACATCATTGTGAATGATATTTTTTTGATCTATTAAAAAATTATCATGAGTAGAGACTCTAACAGATGGCCTAAAACTTTGATATCCGAAATGAACTCTCTATACATCAATCAAGTTTGAACTATAGCTGAAGCACCTATGGGTATGACCCAATAGGTTGCTATCAGAGATGTCAATTCAAATTTTGCTATTGCCACACACCATCTAGAGAAGTTGTCTCTAGTGGGAAGGCAAATATATTTATGAATTCAGGCAAGTATTGAGAAGATGGTACCTCTATTTTTAATGAGATAGTCAAAATATTTGACTTTATCAAATATAAATAAACCGTGTGTGTGTACAAGAAGACTAATAAGAGTCTCACTAACTTCTTGGTTATATATGTAGGTGACATACAGCTTATTGGGAAGGTAGTCCCAATATTACACTCGATGAATGATATGCTTATCATAAAAGTTTTCATGGGAAAAGACTTAGGTTAAGCATCCAATATTTTTTGGCATCTATAGGGATAGATGTAAGTGAATGTTAGGCTTGTCCCAATCTAGGTATATGGATTTTATATTGAAGAGATTCAACATGTATGGGTGTAAAGAAGTTTACTTACCCATATATTCAATATACCAAGCTTGATGTGATTTATGCCTTATGCATAATCATCGATTTCAGACAAATCCATGATTGGATCTTATGAAAACTATGAAAAGCATTCTCAAAGTACTTGAGAAGTACTAGAGGTGCAGTGAATTGAAAAGGTTCCAAATAGCAAACTGTATTTGACTCAGTTACTCACTGTTAGTAAAGATAGCTAAGAAAAGTTGCTAGATGAAAGGTTCATCACTGAGTTGGGTGCGGTCTCACTAGGTACCCACATACATCCTAGGCACTTTCACCTCATTCATAATATGATCATAAAATAAGTTAATATTAAGTACATCATAATAGACCAATTCACTAAGCCTTACATAGAAGCAATGTAATTGCCATCCTGATTGCATGGGCATCAGGTACAGGGGTGATTGGCTTTAGTGCAAGTGGGAGATTGAAAGAATAGTACCCTATAAGCCAATCGCATGGGGATGTGAAGAGACTTTTTTTTATTTTCTTCCTACTCATTTGTATGACATTAGTTATTTTTATTTATGAGGTATAGTATTTTATCATTTGCTGTATCATATTATTTATGATTATGATAAACCTCATAGATTAGGATAATAATTTTAGGGCCATAATGAAATCATGCTAGTGAGATCAAAAATCTTGATAGCTTCAATCTAAAATATTTCTAATCGTTGGATCATCGAGTCAGAGATTGATGATGGCGGTAAGACTGGTACATCCTATGTATGCTCGATAGAGAGGGTGGTTGATCTCATAATCACTTGTGTAGTGACACTAATACAATAATGTAGGTGCTCATTAAAGAATGAGTTCACTAAACTGATCCATGAAAGAATATCTGATGGAGCCTTACAGCATGTCAACAGATGGTTCTTCACAGTAGGAGTGATGCATGTGATCCTTTGACCTGAGATCACCATGGTACCTTATGTACAAAGACCCTTACTTTGGTTTATTCTCTAGCATACTACTTTGAGATATATATGAGATATTTTGGATATGGTGAAGTATGCATGGAGATTGTGAGTGGTCAATAAGAAATCGATCACTCCTTGTAGGAGGAGAGAACATTCTATGTGATCTCGAAGGATGGTAACTCTGAGAGTCTTTAGTCAGGGCAGGGATGAACAGTAGAAATAGTTTCTACTGGTTCATCAATCGAGTCATCATCATCGGATCGAGATACATATAGATAGGTATTAGGGTTTGATATATTTTCATACCCATGGTCTTTCTGGGATGTTGTGTGATCAAAGGATTGAATTGCACGATAACTCACCATGGATGGATAATTTTAGTATTTTTATCAAATTTTAAATCTTTTAGATAGTTATGACATATTGCTAAATGTCAATTTTGACTTATGGACTCACCAGAATTAAAAGATTTTAATTCAAGAATCAATTAGGAAGAGTCTTAGTTGATTGGGACTCTTGAGCTAACCTAATCCAATCAGATTAGGGTTACGTCGAGAGTCTTGATCCACTGCTGGCTAGATTTGAAATCCAATGGATCACACATAATTGAGATTTGATCTTGGATCAATCTATTTGAATTTATTATAAATTTAATGGATTAATTAAATTACTAGCATATGAATTAACTCAAGTTCCTAATTGGATTCAGTGCAAATGTGTTTGTGCTCACCTTTTGCTTGTTGCCTTGCCTTAATGTGATTGGGTTTGAACTATCTATTTATTAGTTGGTTTATCTAATTTTTATGAAAATATTTCATATGGTTTAAACCATTTCAATACCAAAACCACATGCCAAAATGTTTGGCACGCCCAAAATAAATGACGATGAGAAAGAAGAGTAAGAAGAGTCCTTCTTATCTACTCCTCTTAATTTTATTACCAAGTTCCACACGTCTCTTATTTTTTGTGCACCATTTGATGGTGCTCTGGGATGTGTGGGCGTGGAAGAGGAGGAGTCCTTCTCAGAGAAGAAACTCCATGCCATTATTATTTTGGATGTCCCTTGTTTTTTGGGTGATGAAAATGGAGAGTCCATTTCACATTGGAATCTTAATTCTTTCCTTTATTCCATGCATTTCCTTTACTCCACACGCAATGTGATGGCTCCTAAAAATGTGTTGGCATAGAAGTAGAGGAGTCCTTCTGCTTGAAGGCTCTTCCACACCTAAAACTTCTATATAAGGAATTTAATCCTTGTGGAAACTAAGGGATGACACATTGGATGTGTTTGTGCCAAAACATTTATTTTTTCCCTAAACACACCAATTTTATGGGACCAGAGAAGGAAGACTCCTTCTGCTCTTTAACTTCCCCACACACCATAAATTTGTGGTAATTTATTTTCTACCGTGTGGAGAAGTTGGGATGCCAAGAGTTGGCATCCCTTGGAAATGGATGGTGCCCCCTTTGTTATCTATTTAAAGGGGGTGCTACTCCTTGGTTCCATGCTGACTTTTTGGCTGAGAGTTAGCATGAGGATGAGAGGAAAATGTCTAGATAAAGATAAAGAAAAGAGAGAGAAAAATAGAAAGGAAGAGAGGAAGAAAATAAGAAAGTATGAGATACTTGTCCTAAAAATCAGATTGTTCATGTGTTGAACATAAAATCTAATTAGTGTGTGGTGAGATCTTTTGGGAAAGTATTCCTAAAGAGGTCCTAGTGAAGGTTATGAAGGCATACAAGCGATGGTGCAACTAGTTCTTATGAAGGACGAATGGCAGCAAGCTTGCGATGAAGGCTGCAGTGCCATGTCGAGTTGGGAAGGGCCCTGATCAATCCTGTGTGGATCACCATTGGAGGACTTCTACTTTAGAGTCTCGTGGAGATATCAAAGTTACCAGATCATGACCTTCATGATGGTATATAACTTCTGATCTTCTTTTGATATGTATGTTTTTGATTATTTGATTGCAATCATCAAGGGATTTCTAGGATTTTATGTTCTGATATTCTAGTTTAATTGTTAAACTTTGTTTTCAAATATTGAATGCATGTTAAGATTTTTAAAATTCATATTCCACTGCATCATCAGAACCCAACATAAGAGAATGTGCAGCCAAACCCAGTAGCCTCACTGCGAATAGCCAATGGCATCATAGGTCAAAGGACTACTCACACCATTACAGCATTGAGAAGACCACTGATGAGTGAGTAGATATCTATGTGATTCTTGTGTTGGTCATGCTTCGTGTAAGTTATTCTCTAACAACTATCTGCACCTTCACCTCAGTGTTTCTACATCGTAGATCCGAGAATTATCTGCCCACATCGTACATCGATCTTAAATGGATTGATTACTATCCTCCGTGATGATCTTTTGATTGAGAGTATTTAGAAATTAACCACTAATTAATGTATGTCTCAAATTTTTAACTCTTTAAGAATATACAAAAATTATCTTTGTTAATTTTTAGGACAAATCATAGACACAAATATGATTGAAATGAAAAAGCTCTTTATTGACAATAAAAAAATTATAAGTACAAGTTTAGGCCCTAGAATTACATAATGTGTCAACCAACAACTAGCTTCTAGGGCACAAATGCATTATCTATAAGGATGTATAAAATCTTCTCGTACTCCAAGATGATCTTCAACTTTCGATATCAGCTATCAAAGTTGGATCTGATAAGCTTATCGTTATCCAACAGCGAACGGAGGGATAGAGTGTTGGCCGTAGCTAAAAGAAAAAATAAAAGTCTATTAGTATATGAATTACTTTTAATCTCAAAGATATAGACTTTAGTCTAAAGGTTCTTCTACTATTTTATACGAATTGGTAGCCTCTACCTCCAACTTGAGGAATTACATTAATTTTTTAGTGGATAGTAGGATCCACACAGACTACGTTCGGATCTGAGTGTGGCTCGACCAATCTAATTACATCCATGGATAGGTTCATAACCAATTATTTCTCCAAACAACTTCTAGCAATTAGATTTTGCCTCAGACATCCCTTCAGCAGGCATGTGGCACCTCCACTGAAAATTCTGATTAGATCCAATCATTAACATGACTACACCAAGTGCATCCAACAAACGGATATCCAGGTCCTAGTGTGGTTCAGCCAACCTGAGCATTATTCTGAAGGTATAATAAGATGGTTATATAATGGATGATAATTTCAATGCATAATAGACATCAAGCGTGTGACGCCTCCAATGCCTATTTGGAATATTAGACTCATTATCACACACCTTAATAGGAGGCTATGAACAAGTTATCACCGTAACTGTATCATTTTATAGATCTAATAATTTAGAAAATTTGATTTTATTGACCTGAGAATAAGAAAAGAAGTTGATCTACAAGTTATAAATCCTTCCACTAATTTCATCAAGTCGTATAGAGGATTAAACACACACTAGTCTAAAGACACCTAAATTAGTCATATTGATTTACCTTGATGGCATGGATTAGCACGAATCAACTAATAACTTAACCAAAACATAATCTACCATGTTGGTCAGGTAAGTAAGATCAATGGGAGGGATATGTCATTAACTCGCCATAGACGCCATCTAGGTGAGTAGCTCCCAATTAATAACCACTTGATCAAAACTTCCAAACTTACCTTAAATATCAATTGGTTAATTAGTTTTGATTTGGTCCACCAAAAGATTCAGACTCAACCATGGAGCCATGATCATAGTCCATTTATTAAGATTAAAAATATGGACTTGATCAAACTTCAACTATTGAGGTTGATCTAGAAAAATTCTGATCTAATCTAATTTAACCCTTGATTAAATTTAACTAATTTTTCTACTAAGTCTATATGTATTTTTAACCCTAGGTCTAATCCATTAAAAGGATCTGATTTATACTAATCCATAGCTCATCAATTTATGTCGTATCTTAATGATCTTTAATTCTCAAATCTAGGTCATTCAAATTTAATTCAAAATTAAGTGTGTAAAATGTGTGTTTCAGTTTGTAGTACTATTCTAATAGGATTTAAAATAAAGTATACTATATATTTCAACTCATAAAAATAAATTTTTAAAATATGTTTAACAATTAAACATGTATAGGTATGATCTAAACTTCATACATACATCACATGCATTATGATAACTTTTAGATCAATATCGATTACATCTAATGTAACATGCTATTCAGATTCTAAAATACTTTTATATCTAAATTTATCTTATTATAATAAATCATAAATCACTTTAGATCTAATTTAAATATATTTATAATTAAAATAATTTATAAGAATCTATTTATTTTTCTTCTTTATAAAATCAGATTACAATGAAACCCCTATACGTCATAAGAGAATCCGTCGAATAGATAAGAGAGAAAGATTAATCTCTTCGATCTCTTATGATTGGATGGTCTGGTGATCTCATCAATTCGAGTACTAAGCTACTAAGATTTAAAATCTAACTTCATATGCAATCATATTAACATGTAATTTTGATAAAATAATTTATGTCATGAACATGTCATTGATCTTATCAATCATGTTCTTCATCTAATCTAATTAGATTTGATGCATCATATACATCATATTAGATCTGAAACACATCTTATACTAATTATAAAATATCAATTTTAGATCTAGTATCATATAAAAATTAATTAGATGTAAATATGAATGCATAAGGATTAATTTTCTGGTTAAATCTATTTTGATATAGTATAGAATTTTTTTAGAAATCAGAACTAGAAATCTGTCAAAGTAGATTTAATTCATATTTGAAATAAGTCCAACCTGATAATCAAAATAATAATATTAAAATTTTATTAAAATTAATTTAAAATAGATTTTAAATCATATTATTATTCTAACAAAATTCAGCAATAATAAAATTTTGTTATAACAAAATCATAACAACTTTAATCAACCATTGATTCGGTTCATATAATCCAATAAAAATAAAATCATAAATTTTATTTAAATAGATTCAAATCAGATTTAATGTCTAACATAAAATTTTAATAACATATAATATATAAATAATCTAAAAAAATTTAGTTATACATCCATGTATCAAAGTCTGGCTCTGATACCAATTGAAGAAAAAGAAAGCCTGGCCTATTTCTAGCGGATAACCAGGATTGCATCTAAAAATTTTTTATATATCTAACTAAATAAAGATCAAATCTTTATCTAGATTGCAATAGAATAGGAATCAAATTTTCAAAATCTAAATTCAAATCTTCATGTAAGTCTGAATCTGTAGGCCCTCTACTTCATGCGCACGCCAAACTCCATAGGAAAGTGGGATGATGCTTTAGATCGAAGCACCTTCGTAAGGCCACCAAGGGAGAGAAAAGAGGTGCTGGTGTGATACCTCTGAAAGAAGAGTACCCTATAAGCCAATCGCAAGTATGTTGCGATGGAACTTTTCTTTGTAATTTTTCAATTCATGTAATGACATATTATTTGATAATAAAATGAGGTATTGATTCATCATATTAGTTGCTTCTTATTATGACTAAGATTATGATGAACTCCAAAGATTAGGACAATGATTTTATGAGAGATGAATGGGTCATGCTAGTGAGACTTTAAATTCTAAAATTCTATTCTTAAATATTCTTGATAGTAGGAATATTGAGTCGGAGATCAATATTTCGGATAGACTGGCACATCCTATGTATGCTCGATGGAGAGGGTGGCAGATCTCACTAGCTACTTATATAAGACACTAATATAAGGATGTGGGTGCTCATTTGAGAAATGAGTCTACTGAATTGACTCAATGAAAGAGAATATCTTATGGAAGCCTTACTTACATGTCAAAGATGGTTCTCTAAGTGGGAGTTGTGCAAGTGATCTTTAGACCTGAGATCACCATGAAATCTTGTGCACATGAATTCATATTTTGGTTCATAGTTTTAAGATATATACGGGGTGTTCTAGATATGGTAGGAGTGTGTACGAAGGTTGTGAGTAGGTCAACATGGAATCGATCGCTCCTAGTAAGAGGAGATCGCATCCTGTGTATTCTCATTCGTAGATGACTCAAAAAAAAATTTTTGGCCAAAACTAGGAAGATGATTAGAAAGACTTTCTAATACTTCTTCATTGAAGTCATCATTAGTTAATTGAGATTCGATATGAATATATATTTGAGTTTGAGATGATTCCATACTCATGAACATATTCAAGGTGCTGGGATAATCAAAGGATTGTATTGCATGGTAACTTGCCACTGAAGAATATATTTGATATTTTTATCAAATTTTTATATTTTCTTAGTCATGATATGTTGCTAGATTTCAATCTTAACTTATAGGTTTTTGATCAATTTAAAGAGTTTAATTCAAACGTCAATTAGAAAGAGTTCTAATTACTGAAATCGGGTTAGCTCGATTGGACCTAAATCGGTTAGATTAAATTCTAATCAAATTAAGTCAACTTGCATCTAGACCTACTGCTAGCTAGATATGAAATCCAATAGATCACACACATATAAAAATTAGCCAAGGATCCTTTTTAAAAAGGTTGATTAAAATTTTGGATTCAATCAGAGTTTCGATAAGCATGCTAGCATGTATGGAATCCCTAGCTCTTTTAGAGATCAATTTGGTCTCATGCCTTGCTTATTTGCTAGCTCAATTTGTTGGACATTTGGGTCAGGTCAAGCCACCTAGAAGCAGATAAAAAGAGGCACCATATCTGGTGTATACGCCTTGGTGTTAATATACAGAATGCATGCGCACTTTATTTGTGGCATGGAGAAGGATTGAGAATCCTTCTGTTTTGGGCCTTTATTTTTATGGAAAGTAGATCAGATGATAAGCCACCTAGCACACCTTTTGAAGTATGAAAAATCTACCAGATTGTGCATGAAAAAATTGCTCGAAACATTTCTACGCATGCGACAGGTTTTTCTAGAAGCGTGAAGGGATGCGAAGACTCCTTCTGTTTAGAGAGTCTTAAGAAACTTTTTATCTAATAATTTTTGTAATAAGGATTAATTTTAAGTGCTGATCATGTGGTAAAAATTTAAAAAATTATCAGATTAAGAAAGGTTGCTTTTCACACCATTTTCAGGGTGCGCGCGCACGACAGGGAGATGGTGCTTGCGCGTCTCTTCGGTGAAGAATCCTTCTCACATATGAACTCTTATCCAAATAACGTGTCATTTGGTGATGGCCTTCATATTTGACTAAAGGTTTATGTGGTGCAAAATTTTATGCTAATCTAATGTGTGAAGAGATACGAAAAGCAACTTGTTCTGGGTGTGCACGCATGAGAAGGCAGGAATCGATTTATCACCCCCTGAAGAGTCCTTCTGTTTAAGGACTCTCAGATAAGTGATACAAGGACTTGATATACCTTTTCAGATAAGGTGTGCCTTCTCTATTAGCACCCCATCTGGTACTATAAATAGGGGATGGCAGATGGGGTGATCATTCAATTCTTACATCTCCTATCCACTCCCTCTCTCCCTCTCTTACAACTCTAGGTTTGAGGACAAGGCTTGTTCTTTTTAGACAAGCCTAATCCTAATAGCTCTAAGGGTTTAAGAGTCCTAGAAAAATATGGTAAAATTTAGTGGATGGTTTAGAAAGGTTCAGACTCAGGTCTGAAGGAAGATCTGATCGATTGGTGGCTGGTTGAGTTCTAGTGGCTAGAACTCTTGAAGCAAGGTGAAGAAGGAGTACTGTCCTTGGTTCAATTTTCGTGCAGATCACTATTGGAGAGCAGACACTTAGATACCTCATAAAAATTGGATTAGCATTACAGGTATTCTTCTGATCCAAATTTATTTTATTATACTTTGATTGATATAGTCAAGAGTTTCTAGGCATTACGATTTTTGATGCATCGAGTATTTTTAATAAAAATTTTAAACACCTAATCCTTCCGCTACACCACCAGAACCCAATAGTGGTATTAGGGCCTACCTTGATCTATATAATTAAAGATTAAATTATTATCTTAATTATGATCAAGCATAGATTTTTAGTTTGGTTCAAGTCAGCTCAAGGGTTGAACCTGATTGAACATCCAAACCCTAGTATGTCTTAGAGATATGTTTTAAATATAAAATACATGATGTATGTGTAGAATTTTTTTAGTAGCTTAGTACTCTAATTGAGATCCATCACCAGACTATCCAATCATAAGAGCAAGTAGGGTTCAGAGATTCTCTCTTTCTATTTAATAAGGTACTTTTATGACGTGTAGGGGTACCACTGTGATATCCCAAGAAGAAGAATTATAAAAAAAGTATTTTGTTTTCATGCATATTATTAGAACTTCATACATATGTGATATGCTTAAAATGCTAGTTATAGTCATATTGTATGATTATGTTTTTCATATCTTAGAGATATGACTGGATGCTATGTTTAGTTGTTATGATTTTTAAAATACAACTATATTTGTGCATCATTATGATTGATTGATTTAAGATGTACTTGAGACTATTAAGCCCTCATAAAAATCATATTAAAGTCATAGTATTGTCAACCAGTAGCTGACCTATTTTATTGAATAGATTAATTAATTGGTGTCTAAGGAGTGTTTCAAGTATGGTGGTTATTTAATTGGTTTTGTTGCTGTCTTGGCCAATTTTATTGGTGTCTAAGAAAATCAACTGGGAGACCCCCACCAATCTTAACACTTTTCTGACCAATTAGATTAGTTCGAATCTTGAATGATGGTAGCTCAATATTTTGAACATTACATATGCCTTTCTTCATACCTAGTCAATATCCTATCAAAAATCATAGTAGGTTTGTTGTGATATCTACAAGGCTTGCTATAAGGATTGATGTGGATTTGTCTTGGTGCATATTAGTGAAGGAAAAACCACCTTTTTCTTTTATAGGATCTTTCAAATTTCATCAAATCTGGGGCAGAATAATTTAAAAATTTTATCCTATGCTATTTCAAATCTAATGTCTATTAGATCTAATTTTATTATCTAATATTTAAAATTTAAAATTAAATCTAAAAGTATGAGAAGTATAGACATACCTCAAGGGTAATCTGATTACCCTGTAGATGATCTCAGCACAGTCCGAGGTTCTGATGTAGCCACGTAAGCGCCTAACCTCTATCAGTATCCACTTGGGTAGGATCTGGAATGTCTTCTCCTCATGAATCTATGCTCCAAAAATTAGATCTCTATCTAATTTGAAAGTGCATCAGAACTCCTTCTGAAGTTGGAGCAGTAGCCTATCGAAGATTTCCTGCAGCCTTCCTGTTCCAGGCATCACCACGCATTTTTCTTGCACCAGATGAACGTCCAACTTCTTAGACATGAAGAGGGAAGATAGGAGAGCAGGGAGGACATGGATAAGAAGGGAGGGGGTGGCAGCTATGATGGTTTTTCACAAAAACTTGAAACCCTAGGCGCAGACAGGGTTTATATAGACCCTGCTGCGCTGTGCAGTGCCACATCATTCGACCAATCAAAAAATTCTAATTAATTTTAAAAAAAATTTGATTGATGGAGTGATATCATCTGATCACATCAGATAAGAACTCCCACCCTCTCTCCTATGTTGGCACCAACATTGGATAAGAACAAGCAAGGGTTGGCGCCAAAGAGTCCATGTTAATCAGGACTCTTCATCCTTATCCATTTGGGGCGCCCACTTTAATCCAATTGGGCTCACGCCATAATTTGATTATGATGCCTAATTCAATTTGGTTTTGACATGTGGACACTCCACAAAAATTTTTCAATGAGTTCTCTTCAGTTTAAGACCCATATGTCAATATTTGACAAATGTCCTAAAATGAAATTGGCAGGTGACAGGAATTAGCAGGTGCTTGTCTTAAATTCATCTCATGAATTAAGACAAGTCTTTTTTGAGCTAGACAAGCTTCATTTAGACTGAGAGAAACCTTCTCAAGGTTCTCTGAGTGAGTCAAATCACATTTGACTCAGTCGAGATAGAAAAGATTACATGAGGAGAAAATTAGGCTCAATCGAGTGCTAGCACGATTTCTTTGAACCTAATTGGATCTAATCCAAATCAATTGGGTTAGCCCAATTGATGACATCCAAACCCTAACCCTTGTTTGTGTGACCCAGTTAGGTTCAATTTTGTATGGTAATGAGACATGTCATGATCTCATCATCGACATCATTGAAACTCCTTTCGATGGACCAGAACTCTTCTGATTCAGATAATTAGAATGATCGATCATCAATATCATTCTAATTGCTTCCAAAATCCATCAGTGACACCTAGCAGTATGTGGTGCCAATCCATCAGAACTGAAGATGAACCTCTCGGTATAGCTACCTGTGTGATTGAGTTCCTCTATCATGAGTCCTGACTGAATTAGGATTAAGGTGAACTCGTCAAACCCAACATCAGTCATATGAATTAATCGATCGATCCGAGTCTGATGTGAAACCCCAATGGAAAACTTCTTTTCCACTATTTCACTCTGCCATAGCCATGGACTTAAGGACTCAATCTTTCGATCATCGTAGGACTACTCTTCTCATCTACCGAGGTTGATAGATCCCATCTTGGTGCGATCTAGTTCCTACAATGAATATGCTACAGCCAACATACACCTCAAGATTTTGAATGGCTAGGAGATCGAGTTATAGTGTAGTCAAACTATAACACACTCAAGGTGAACTATCGATGTATCTCAGGTCAAAGAACTAGACACACAATTGCAGCATCGAGCTAGTCATCGACGAAAAGGTAGACTTCCTTATGACTCCTCGATGTGGTCACGCTCAGTACTCTCGTTCTCAACGAATACCTATACTTTCGCTTCGATGTCTCCACACCGTAGACTCAAGACACATCTACCCTAAGGAAGCGATCGTACACTAACTTTCCGTATCGATCACCATCCTCGTGATGATCCTATGGTCAGAAGCTGTTTATGAGTTAGTTATGTAAATTCATGCCTTAAATTTTCAACTCTTGAAAATATGAATTGACATTCCTACTAACTCAAAGGATGTATCACAGACACAATGTACACAATGTGATAGAAGAATAACTCATTTATTGATTTATAGTCAAATTACAAATTTGCCCTTAGATTTGTACAGGAATGTGTCAGCCAATCTGACATTTAGGGCACACATCTAACAAACTCCTACTTGACCTAATGCCAATTGGCTACATATCTAAGTCCCATCTTCTCAAGGTGGGCTTCGATCTTTTGCTGGCCCAATGACTTAGTCAGTGGGTCTGCCACATTGTCTGTGGAGTCGACTCTCTTGACCTCGACATAACCCTTTTTGAGGTAATCATGGATCAAATAGAATCGCTGCTCGATGTGCTTGGACTTCTAGTGAGACCTTGGCTCCTTAGCTAGGACTATGGTGCCATTATTGTCGTAGTAAAGAGGTATGGCATCCGATGACATCACTCTAAGCTCTGTGGTAAACTTCTTGTACCAGAATGCCTCCTTTGCAGTTTTCGATGCAGCAACGTACTCTGCCTCCATGGTGGAATCAGCAATCACCGTCTGCTTGGAACTCTTCCAGCTGACTGCACCACCATTGCAAATGACCAGACTCCCAGATGTCGATTTTTGATCATCTATATCAGACATAAAGTCTGAGTCTGTATATCCCTGAATCTAGAGTTCTCCATTCCCAAAGACTAGAAACATATCCTTAGTCCTTCTCAAGTACTTAAGGATATATTTCACAGAAGTCCAGTGCTCTTCACCTGGATTCGACTGATATCTGCTTGTGATACTCACAGCATGGGCTATATCAGGTCATGTACATAGCATGGCATACATGAGGCTCCCTATTGCCGAAGCATAAGGGATCTTGCTCATGCGTTCAATCTCCTCAGGTGTGCTAGGGGATATTTTCTTGGAGAGATGAATGCCATGTCTAAAAGGTACTAAACCTCTTTTGAAGTTTTTCATGCTAAACTTTTTTAGCACCTCCTCTATGTATATCTTCTGTGAAAGTCCGAGTATCCTATTTGGTCTATCTCTATAGACCTTAATACCCAGTATAAAGGATGCCTCTCCTAGATCTTTCATAGAGAACTCTTTAGACAACCATACTTTGACTGAGGTCAACATGGGAATGACATTCCCAATTAGGAGGATGTCATCTACGTACAATACGAGGAAGATAACTGTGCTCTCACTAAACTTTTTGAACACACATGGTTCCTCCTCGTTCTTGATGAAATCAAATATTTTGATCACATCATTGAAACGAGTATTCCAGCTTCGAGATGCTTGCTTAAGTCCATAAATGGACCTTTGCAGCTTGCAGATCCTGTGATTATCATCACTGGATGTGAAACCAAGCGACTGTTCCATATAAATATCTTCCTCAAGATGTCCATTTAAGAATGTCATTTTCACATCCATCTGCCATATTTCATAATCGAAATAGGCTGCAACAGCAAGCAATGTGCGGATGGATTTTAGCATGGCTACGGGCGAGAAGGTATCCTGATAGTCAATGCCTTTACACTGACTATAACCTTTCGCTATGAGCCTAGCCTTGAATATCTCCACATTCCCATCTGCACCTATCTTTCTCTTGAAGATCCATTTACACCCAATAGATACAATACCTTCAGGTGGATCTACCAAGGTCCAGACTTGGTTTGAGTGCATCGAGTCAATTTCTGATCTCATTGTCTCTAACCATTTCTCGGAGTCGATATCTGATATCGCCTCGTCATAGGTCTTGAGATCATCACCATGAACCCCATTTCTTGTGAGGAACATTTCCTCTACATCCTCTTGTATGGTACCTAAGTACCTTTCAAGAGGACGAAAAATCCTAGTCGATCTATGAGGTGGAAGAGATTGTGTTAGGACTGGTTCTGATTGATTTGGTTCCTCAGGTTCTTTAGCTCGTTGCTCTTGGGAGATATTCTCCTTGAGCTTAATTATTCTTTCGATGCCACCATCTTGAATAAATTATTTTTCAAGAAAAATAGCATTTCGACTCATAATCACATTATGGTTTTTCAAAATATAAAAATAGTATCCTAATGACTCTTTAGGATATCCTATGAACCGAGCTCTAAAAGATCTGAACTCTAACTTGTCCATCTGCTGTCTCTTGACATGAGCCGAACAACCCCAAATTTTGAGATGATTCAGACTTGGCTTCTTACCATGCCATATCTCATACGGTGTGGTAGGAACAGTTTTAGAGAGAACCCTATTCAATACATAAATTACTGTCATAAGATGATGTCCCCAAAGAAATTTAGGGAGGTCCGTGAAGCTCATCATGGAATAGACCATATCTAATAGGGTCCAATTTCTCCGTTCTGAAAGCCCGTTGAGTTGAGGCATTCCAGGTGGAGTCCATTGAGAGACTATACTATTGTCCTTAAGATAGTCTAGGAACTCCTGACTAAGGTATTCACCTCCTCGATCTGATCGAAGAACCTTAATGGGCTTTCCTGTTTGTTTTTCTACCTCATGTCTGAATTCTTTGAACCTTTCAAAAGCTTCAGACTTGTGTTTCATTAGAAATACATACCTGTACTTAGACATATCATCGGTAAAGGTAATGAAGTAGACGTAGTTGCCTCTAGCTGGCACATCAAATGGGCCGCACACATCTGTATGTACTAGGGCAAGTAGGTCTGTGGCCCTTTCCCCATGTCCCACAAAAGGAAGCTTGGTCATTTTGCCTTGAAGGCATGATTCACAAACTGGATATGACTCGAAAGTCAACAAACTCAATAGTCCAGATTTCTCCAATTTGTTAACCCTGTCTTCCGCTATATGACCTAGCTTTAGGTGCCACAGGTACCTATTATTTAGACTATCTCTAGGCCTTTTAATTCCTATAGCATTCACAATTTGCTCGATATTAAATATAGATACATCAACATGTAACTGATAGAGACCGTTAATAAGAAAGCCATCTGCAATTTTATTATTTTCATAAAAAATATTACAATGGTCCTTATGAAAGCTAATCACATAGTCTTCTTGTGCTAAACATGAAACATAAATCAAATTCCTGCTTGCTGCAGGCACATAATAACAATCTCTAAAAAATAAATCAAATCCTAACCGTAATCGTAGAGGGTAGGTTCTCACGACCACAGTAGCAACTCTTGCTCCGTTTCTGATGTGTAGGATCATCTCTCCATCCCTCAGCCTCCTGCTCTCCTCAAGATCCTGCATAGAAGTGCACAAATGAGCACTAGAACCAAAGTCAAGCACCCAACTGTATGTAGAAGAAACTGTAAGATTAGATTCTAAAATGAGCATACCTCCAAAAGGACCATCCTTCTTGTTCTTCAGGATGGCCAGGTACTAAGGACAGTTCCGCTTTCAATGGCCGTCTGATTGGCAGTGAAAACATTTTCCTTATCAGCAGCCTTCTTCTTTGGTTCTGTCTTCTTCTTCTTGCCATCTACCTTCTGCTTCTTCACAGACTTCTTTTTCTTTCCAAAAGATTTTCTCTTGGAAGAAGTCCACTCCACAATAAGAACTGAGTCTTTTGAACCCTTCATAGAAAGCTCAGCCATAACCAACATGTTCATTAACTCAGTCAAGGTATACTGCATCTTATGCATATGGAAGTTCATGATGAACTGACCATATGCATCGGACAAGGACTGAAGGATCACATCAATCTAAAAATCCTTGTCTAAGATGATACCGAGCTTCTCAAGCTCCTCAAGATCCTTGATCATTGTCAACCAATGATCTTGGACTGACTGCCCATCACGCATCTTGGCCTTAAAAAGTCTTTGACAGACTTGATACTTAGCCGCACGACTCTGTTCACCAAACAACTCTTGTAGGTGAGCCAACATTTAGCGGGTAGTCAAAATATTCTCATGTTGGTGCTGCAAGTCATCAGACATTACACCCAACATATAGTACCTTGCTTTGTTATCATCATCCATCCACTTTTTCAGAGATGCTCTCTGTTCTGTAGTCGGACGTGCTGGTATGGCAGGTGGAACCTGGTCCAAGACATGAGTCAATTTTTCAGAACCCATAATAATTCTATAGTTCGTCAACCAATCTTTGAAATTGGATCCAGTCAATCTGTGGGTGTCTAGTATTTTGGTCAGGGGGTTGGAGGTAGACATGTTTCCTGTAGAGAGTCGAAAGTTTCTAGTTAGATTTTGTAATCAGACTTAATCAATTTATTTAAAGATTTTATTTTTAAATAAATTAGGCTCTCACTATTTTTTTAGATCCCTATACTCCCTTGGTAGAGATATGAAAATCTCTGTGATCAGTGATTTTTAGTAGGTGGTGCGGTCTCACCGACTGGCTTATCACCTCACTTAACAGTTAATGGTGATGGGTCAACCGATGAGTGGACAACTCTTGTCCAATGATTCTCTAATCATGGTGCACCCAAAACTTGATCTCTAATTCATGAAGCTCACCGTGTCCGGGATATTGCTCCAATCCTTAGTTAAGTCAAACCCACCATTTGCACGAACTAGATTCCTAAATGGGTCCCTCACCGTATCCAAAATATTGAGCCCAACCCATCCTCTAATTCGTAGCATCCAATGCCTAATGGACATGGTTGCATCTTTTCGATGCAACTGAGCCACTGTAACTAGCTGAGAACAATCAACCCCGAGAAGGGCCCGCACATCCACAATGATGGAAGACCTAAACTTAATATTTTCTTAGGAAGATTTGATTTAAGTCTCATTAAACTTGACTTGACATAGTTATAACAATTATGACTAACCTAGTGGCATGGGTTAGCTCGAATTGTTAGCCACCTCTAATCAAAACTGAGTCGACACATATGGCCAAGTAAGTGAGACTGGTGGGAGGGATATGCCATTAACTCGATAAGAACATATTCGAGTCGAGTAGCTCTCAATTAAAAATCAGTCGAATGCATCTACCAAACTTATCTTAGACACCAAATTATCGAACCAGAACTAATTGGGTTAGCCTACAATCCAGGCTCTAACCACTGAGCCAAATTAGGTCTTAACTTGATCAAGTCACATCTAAATGTGATTCGACCTTGACCCAGACTTAATCCTATTAGGCTGGTCAATTATTAGCTTTCATGATCCCATCTAACCAACTCTTGATTCGGTTTGATCAACTGCTAGACCTAATTGAGCTACCCAAGTCCGAACCCAATTTTATGAAAATGTCTTAGATCTGAAATTCTCAATTTTAGATCTAACTTAATTTCATAAGCTTAATTCATTAATTAAGTCTTGAGTTCATAAACAAAATATGTAAAATAAATCCTAGGGTTTCAAGATCTAGGGTTTTGCAGAAAAGTAAGTTTTGATTTCTGATTAAGGATGAACGCATAGTCCTACACGTTATAAGAATACCCCATTGAATGGGAGGAGAGAGCTTTTAAATCCTACTTTATTCTTATGACCGGATGGCCATGAGAAATACCTTAATCATAAATATAAATTTGACTACAAAACTAGTTAGATCTAAATTTACATATCTCATATACAATTTAAGATCTAACTAATACATGCTTTGCATACATCTCATGTATCAAAAATTGATCTAATTAACATACTTTTAGATTTGATACATCACATATAATATCTAAAAAATAAGATTTAAATTGAACTATTTAAAATTAAATCTATTCTAGACAAGTTACTGAAATAATTCTACAACTAGTCTAGGCATGCAACAGATCAATTTTATGAAAAAATTAAAATTTTATTTTTTATTTTTTGATCTAATTATAATAATTATAATATCAAAAAAATAAATAATAAATTAAATTTAATTCATATTTTAATCTTATTAAAATATAAAACTTAAGACTGTTCATGGATTTAATTAATCCTAGTCTAGTCATGCATCTCATGCATGTTAGATCTTTTTAGATTTAATTTTAAATATTTTAATTTTAGATATTATCATATCTGATATGATATCTAAAATTATTAAGTATTAAATAAATTAAAATTAAAATTAGATCTAATTTAGATCTGAAACTGAGCCATCAATCTGGCTCTGATACCAGTTGAAGGAAAAACCATCTTTTTCCTTTGTAGGATCTTCCAGATTTCATCAAATCTGGGGTGAAATAATTTAAAAATTTTATCCTACACTATTTTAAATCTAATATCTGTTAGATCTAATTTTATTATCTAATATTTAAAATCTAAAATTAAATCTAAAAGTATAAGAAGTATAGACATATCTCAAGAATAATCTGATTACCCTATAGATGATCTCAGCACAGTCTGAGGTTCTGATGTAGCCATGCAAGTGCTTGGCCTCTAATGGTATCCACTTAGGTAGGACCTAGAACATCTTCTCCTTGCAACTCTACGCTCCAAAAATCAGATCTCTATCTGATTTGGAAGTGCTTCAGAACTCCTTCTGAAGTTGGAGCAGCAGCCTGTCAAGATTTCCTTCAGCCTTCCTATTCCAGGTGTCACCATGCCTTTTCCTTGCACCAGATGAATGTCCAACTTCTTGGACATGAAGAGGGGAGATAGGAGAGCAAGGAGGATGTGGATAAGAAGGGAGGGTGCAGCAGCTATGATGGTTTTTCACAAAAACTTGAAACCCTAGGTGCAGACAGGGTTTATATAGACCCTGCTGCGCTGCGCAGTGCCACATCATTCGACCAATCAAAAAATTCTAATTAATTTTGAAAAAATTTTGATTGATAGAGTGATATCATCTGATCACATCAGATAAGAACCCCCACCCTCTCTCCTATGTTGGTGCCAACTTTGGATAAGCACGAGCAAGGGTTGGCGCCAAAGAGTCCATGTTAATCAGGACTCTTCATCCTTATCCATTTGGGGTGCCCACTTTAATCCAATTGGGCTCACGCCATAATCTGATTATGGCACCTAATTCAATGTAGTTTTGGTATGTGGACACTCCACAAAAATCCTCCAATGAGCTCTCTTCAGTTTAAGACCCATATGTCACATTTGACAGATGTCCTAAAATGAAATTGGCAGGTGACAGGAATTAGCAGGTGCTTGTCTTAAATTCATCTCATGAATTAAGACAAGCCTTTTCTAAGCTAGACAAGCTTCATTTAAATTGAGAGAAACCTTCTCAAGATTTTTTGAGTGAGTCAAATCACATTTGACTCAGTCGAGATAGAAAAGATTACATGAGGAGAAAGTTAGGCTCAATCGAGTGCTAGCACGATTTCTTTGAACCTAATTGGATCTAATCCAAATCAATTAAGTTAGCCCAATTGATGACATCCAGACTCTAACTCTTATTTGTGTGACTCAGTTAGGTTCAATTCCATAAGGTAATGAGACATGTCATGATCTCATCATCGACATCATCGAAACTCCTTTCGATGGTCCAGAACTCTTCTGATTCAGACAATTAGAATGATCGATCATCAATATCATTCTAATTGCTCCCAAAATTTATTAGTGACACGTAGCAGTATGTGGTGGCAACCCATCAAAATTGAAGATGAACCTCTTGGTGCAGCTACCTGTGTGATTGAGTTCCTCTATCATGAGTCCCGACTGAATTAGGGTTAAGGTGAACTCATCAAACCCAACATCAGTCATATGAATTAATCGATCGATCTGAGTCCGATGTGAAACCCCAATAAAAAATTTCTTTTCTATTATTTTACTCTGCCATAGCCATGGGCTTAAGGACTCGATCTTTCGATCATCATAGGACTACTCTCATTTATCGAGGTTGATAGATCCCATCTTGGTGCGACCTAGTTCCTACAATGAATATGCTACAGCCAACATACACCTCAGGGTTTTGAATGGCTAGGAGATCGAGTTATGATGTAGTCAAACTATAACATACTCAAGGTAAACTGTCGATGCACCTCAGGTCAAAGAACTAGACACACAACTGCAGCATCAAGCTAGTTATCGACGAGAAGGTAGACTTCCTTATGACTGCTCGATGTGGTCACGCTCAGTACTCTCATTCTTAACAAATACTTGTACTCTTATTTGGTGTCTCCACACCATAGACTTAAGACACATCTACCCTAAGGAAGCGATCGTACACCAACCTTCTGGATCGATCACCATCCTCGTGATGATCCTATGGTCAGGAGCTGTTCATGAGTTAGTTATGTAAATTCATGCCTTAAATTTTTAACTTTTGAAAATATGAATTGACATTACTAACTCAAAGGATGTATCACAGATATAATGTACACAATGTGATAGAAGAATAACTCATTTATTGATTTATAGTCAAAATTATAAATTTGCCCTTAGATTTGTACAGGCATGTGTCAGCTAATCTGGCATCTAGGGCACATATCTAACAATTAGATACTTTATGGTATATTTTAGATATGTTGCTTTGTTGTGATATCTACAAGGATAGTATTTTTTAGATATGACTGTATGAAAATGAAGGATCTGACTTAACTATAAAATACTATAGTTTATTATGATATCCATAAGACTATGAATATTTTTAGAGGCAAGATTTATGTTGAGAGTTGCATGAGATGCAATTAGATAGGTTTTTCTACTTTTGAACTTATTGAGGTTTGTTGTGATATCCACAAGACTTCAATAAGGGAATAGGGTCTCAACCCCATTAAAAAACAAAATTAAGATTTCTCGTTTGCCATTGGAGAGGGCTATGGTATCCGATAAAATAGTAGGAGACATAACTAGTTTTAAAAGTTTTCAACTAGTTATGCATGTCAAACTTGAGTGATTTGCTTATTCTATTATTCTTTATTTATGTAGATTTAAGTCTGTATTATGGCTTCTTTATTTTCACTGTATAACACTATAGATAAAAATATGTTGATCAATCCCAATTATGTGGATGGGTTGAGGAACTTTCAAGTTAGGTTCATATCGAAGAACTCCAATGTTCTGGATATTTCTAATCTTGGGATGGTCAGAAATAATGAGAAGGCAAAAGATGTCTATATATCCATTAGCGATTTATTTTGTAGCAAGTTTGGACATTAGGAGTATAATTACAAGAATAATCTTACAAGTTTGAAACAGGATGCAAGTATAGCACCAAAAAATGCGTATATGATACAAACTTATTTCTCATTGAGTGACTCAGACTCTGATACTTGGGTATTAGATACTGTCTGTGGATCACATATTTATAATTCATTACAGTGACTACAGAATATCAAAAATCTAAAAAGATATGACCTCAAGCTTTATGGTACAAGTGGATAGTCCATTAGCGCAAAGGCTGTGGGAACCTATATGCTTGATTTACCTTCAGAAAAAACTTTAGTATTGAAAGACTGTTATTACATGCCAAAGATCATTAAAAATATTATTTCTATACCTTTGTTATTAAAACAAGATTATTAAATAAGGCTAATGGGAAATGGATGCTTCATTTTTTTTTCTAATGAATTTTATGGCAGTGGTTATATTGATAACAATCTTTTAATTCTTGTACTCAATGAAAATATTTTTCATATTGAATGAAATATGAAAAGAAAAAGAGAAGATGTGAATATCACATATCTTTGGCATTGTCGCCTTGGTCATATTAGTGAGTCAAGGATAAATAAGTTATACAAAGAGAAATTCTTTGACCCATATGATTATGAATCATTCGAAACTTGTGAATCTTGTCTCATGGGTAAGATGACCAAGACTCCATTTTCTGGACATAAAGAGAGGGCAAGTGAGTTATCATCCCTAGTACATACAGATATATGTGGATCAATGACAACTCAGGCTAGAGGTGGATACTCCTATTTTATTACCTTTATAGATAATTTATCAAGGTTTGGGTATGTGTATCTTATGAAATATAAATCTAAAGCCTTTGATAAGTTCAAGGAGTATCAATGTATGGTTGAGAAATAAACTGAAAAAAGTATCAAAGTTCTTCGATCTGATCGAGGAGGAGAATACTTATCCAGTAAATTTCTTGATCATCTTAAAAGTAAAGGTATTTTCTTTGAATGGATCCCTCCTTATACACCTCAGTTAAATGATGAGCAGAAAGGAGGAATCGCACTTTAATAGATATAGTGTGATCCATGATGTGCTTCACTAATCTCTCAATATCTTTTTATAGATATGCCCTAGAGACTGCCGCATACATATTAAACAGAGTACCTTCAAAGTCTGTTGCAAGCACACCATATAAGATATGGACGGGAAGGAAGCCTAATCTTAAATATCTTAAGATTTGAGGCTGTCTAGCTTATGTCAAAATATTTTTGGACATAAGCTTAGTGCTAGATCAGACAAGTGTAGGTTTGTAGGGTATCCTAAGGAAACTAATGGATACTATTTCTACCACCCTACTGATCAAAACGTATTTGTTAGTAGGCACGCCACTTTCTTGAAGAATGAATTCATCCAAGAAGGAAGCAATGAGAAGAATATTGAACTTACTGAAGTTCATGATCTACAAATCGATCCAGAAATATCAATGGTTGGACCATAAGAAGATCCTCAATCAGAAGTATCTAAAGATGAGTTACATCTACAATACACACCTCCTCTCTGAAGATCAGATAGAGTGCATCAAGCACCTCTGAGATATGATTTTGTCATTGAGAATGAAATTCGATCAATATCATTCAAGATGATGATCCACTGACCTATTCGAAAGCTGTCATGAGTAGAGATTCAGACAGATGGCTGAAAACCATGAAATCTGAGATGGACTTGATGTACACCAATCAAGTGTGGACCTTGGTTGATGCACCTGAGGGTGTGACCCCAATAGGATGCAAGTGGGTCTTTAAAAAGAAGATCGAAGTAAATGGCCAAGTAGAAACCTACAAAGCTGGTTGGTGACAAAGGATTTCAGACAAAAGTAAGGAATTGACTATGATGAAATCTTCTCACCAATGGCATGCTCAAGTCCATCAAGATTTTGCCTGCTATAGCAGCATACTACAATTATGAGATCAAACAGATGGATGTCAAGACTGCATTCCTCAATGATAATCTAGAAGAAGAAGTCTATATGACTCAGCCAGAGGGATTTGTCTCAAGTAGGAGGGCAAATCAAGTAGGCAAGCTAAAGAGATCCATCTATGGATTAAAGCAGGCTTTGAGAGCTGGAACATTCGATTTGATATGACAGTTAAAAAGTTTGGCTTTATCAAAAATAAAGATGAACCATGTGTGTATAAGAAGACAAGTGGGAGTGCTATTCTCTTCTTGATTTTGTATGTTGATGATATACTGCTCATTGGGAATGATATCCCAATAATGCAATCAGTCAAGACTTGGCTATCGAATAAGTTTTTTATAAAAAACTTAGGTGAAACATCTTATATACTGGGTATAAAGATCTATAGAGATAGATCTAACAGGATGTTAGGCTTATCCCAGTCATGGTACATAAATCTCATATTAAAGAGGTTTAATATGGAGGCTAGTAAGAGAGGTTACTTTCCTGCAAGTCATGGTATACGTCTCTTTAAGAAAATATGTCCTAAGACACCAGAAGAGAGAAAGAGGATGAGTGAAATCCCTTATGCTTCGACTGTGGGATCAATTATATATGCCATGCTATGTACCAGGCCTATGTAGCTTATGCTTTAGGCATAGCTAGCAGATTTCAGGCTGATCTATGGAAGGATCATTGGAAAGCTGTGAAAAATATTTTGAAGTACCTAAGAAGGACTAAAGATGTTTTTCTTATATATGGAGGAGGATCAAAGTTGAAACTGTTAGGATTTGATGCCTCAAGATTCAGTCTACATTGAGCCCACAACGAGGTTTGCGGCGAAAAATGGAGTCCAACGAGACCAAGATCACCCGAAATGGAGCTCGGATGGAGGAGATACGAGCTTTTGAAGTCGGCACGAGATTCGAGGTGGCGGAGGACCACTGGCGACCGACGGCGGGCGCGGCCGCAGGCGGCGCTGCGCGGGCGCGGCTGCAGGCGGCGGCGCGTGGGATGCGCGACCCAGGCCCGTGCAGGACGCGCGACCCACGCGGGCGCGCGGCCCAATCGGGCGCGCGGCCCAGGCGGACGCGCGGCCCAGGCACGCGCAGGCTCGCGTGCGGGAGCGGGCGGACCCAAGCGGCCTGCTGGCCCTGTTGCCCTGGTCCACCATAGATCGGGTGGTCCACGACACTATTCCATGGATCGGAGCACGATCTGAGGGCGTGGGTGGCTCCCGGTCTTGATCTGACGGTTCAGGGGGTATTTAGCTTTGTTTAGGACTCCTAATCCATCTCTAAATAGGTTTTAAACCTCTGTTTAACCCTTTAAAAGGGCCCTGTGATGAACAGTGAAGCGTGTGGTTGGTTTTTGCACCGTACGAGAACCCAAAGAAGAGAAAGAGGCGAAAGCACTGAGAGAGAAGGAGCAGGGCTCCTGGACAGCGATCGTCAGGCACTTCAAGGGTTCAGGGGGTCTTCCAAGAGAGAGAGAGCTTTTGTGAAGAAAACTTTTAGTGAGAGAGAATTGGGTGTACAAGGGTTGAGGGTGAGGTCTCCTCTTGTAAAATTTTTTTTTTATAGTGAAGTTTGCATGCTCCGTGGAGGCAAGCCCTTTTGTGGCTGATCCACGTATTTTGATTGTTTTTCTTTTGTTTTGTTTCTTCTTTCTTCCTGCTGCATCGCGTGGTACTGAAAAGATCTTGGGAGGTGGTGTCTTGGCCAAACATCCACCCAATAGAAACTAAAGGGATATACAAATTCTAATTTTCAATCTGATCCAGATGATAGTAAGTCAATATTAGGGTACGTGTTTATCCTAAATGGTGGGATAGTGAGTTGGAAGAGTTCCAAGCAGCAGACAGTAGCTGACTCAACTACTAAGGTAGAGTACATCGCTGCTAGTGAAGCTGCTAAGGAAGCTGTCTGGATGAAGAAGTTCATCATGGATTTAGGAGTAGTTTCTGAGATTGAAGAACCGATGCCACTCTATTGTGATAATACTAGGGCCGTTATTCAAGTTAAGAAACCTAAGTCTTATCAAAGATCCAAGTACATCCTCAGATGCTTCCACCTCATTCTAAAAATTATAGAGAGACAAGATGTTATCGTTGAATGAATAGATATAAAAAATAATATAGCAGACCCATTCACTAAGGTCATACCATAGCAGCTATTTGATCGCCATCTTGATTGTATGGGATTAAGATACAAAGGCGATTGGCTTTAGCGTAAATAAGAGATTGAAAGAAGAGTACCCTATAAGCCAATCGCAAGTGTGTTGTGATGGAACTTTTCTTTGTAATTTTTCAACTCATGTAATGATATTTATTATTTAATAATGAAATGAGGCATTGATTCTGTTGGAAAATATGTCCCAAAAGCCAATCATCAACCTATTGACAGTTGAGCAACCTTGTATTGTAATTGATTTGTTAATAAATAAAATATATTTTTGATATTTTCATCATAAGTTTTCATCTTCTAATGAACTCATTGTTGTGATGAAGTTCTTAGAACTATTTAGGTTTAATAAAGAGAAGATTTATCAATTAGTCCTTAAAACTATTCACAATCAAATGATGGGCTGTTAATAAGGACGACAGCTTCTATCGAGCATAGGTCGCTCTAGGTCATATGAATTGGTTGTCCTCTTAATCAAGAAGTGTGGAGACACTGGTATGGCATACAGATGAGATGTAAGGATACATCGTCATTGAACGTGACCAACTCCAGAGTATTCTGCTGTCAAAAATATCTCTGATGGGATATAGGTATAAGTGTCCCTTAGACCTGAGATCACCTCAATGACTTGCAAGCAACTCACTGTGCTTTGGTACTGGACTAACTGAATTTCTAATTCAGTGACGGAAGGCTTCTGGGCACAGTCAAGTACTTGTAAAGTCGAAGTATGATCAAGATGAGATTGACCACTCCAAGAGTTGGAGAAGAATGAGCCGCTGTATTTCAATTTAGCAAAATTTTGGCCAAGATAATCCATCAGATGGATTTGATATTTTGAAATATAATGTGGGAAACTTGATCAGAGTTGACAGTTGAACTCTGAGGTATCCTATGAGTATTTTGGTCAAGGGGATGAATTATATGGAAACTACATCTGCATGGGTTCTAAGGATGTTGTTCTACAAATTTGACCTATCCGATCGTCGGGTACCATTGCTAGATGGTCACTTCGATTGGTATAAAAATTTATTCTTATGCTACCAGCTTAGATTCAAACCTATGAGGTCACACACATTAGAGTTCATAATTCGATCGGATGGTTGATCAACGATTAGGAATTATTCTAGGATTAAACGATCAATACGATTGACATTTAACCTAGTGCAAGTGTTGTAAGAGGATCGATTAGCAATTTGATTGCTAATTAGCTTAATTTGATTAAGCTAATGAATTGAGATTAAATCTAATTAAATATGATTTAATTAGATTTAGTTTGGGCTTGATTGGATCAAGTCCAATTGGTTTATTGGATAAGCCAAGTGTAAGGAAAAACTAGTCCTAGTTTAATTTGACTTGGGTCAACCTAATTTTTAATTCAATTAAAAAATTAAATTAGATTTAAATCTAATTTAATTTGATTAAATTAGATTTTTAATTAGATTAAGACCTATTTTAATTGGGTTGATTTGATTTTGGTTTGATTTGGCTTGAGAAACTAAATTTGAACAAGTCATAGATTGAACCCTAGTAAGACTAATTCCTGCGTAAAGGTGTTTAAATCTAAAATAAAATTTCTTTGTTAATAATTTCCACATAAAGAACCTTCATATATTTATCTGAAAAATTTATGCAATTTAAAGTTGAAATTATTTCAATTATATGAACCTGTTTAGATTAGATCTAAAGTAGTTTCATGCTTACTTCACTTGCATTTTGATTATGAATCAAGCATGCAACTTGGTTGGTAGAACCATGTTGTAAAAATATTTTATAAATATAAAAATTATTTTTGAAAAGCTAAACCCCAACCCTCAACCAAAAACTTAATTGAGAATTAAGAAGTTATTTTGATTAGATTCTAGGATTATGAATTGAAGAACCTAAGACACAAACCATAACACATTGGGTTAATAGGTTAGTGGGAATTAGGTCCATTAATTGGGTTAGACCTAAGGTTAGATTAAAGATGGACTTAATTAGAGAATTGACTAAATCTAATCAATTGTTGTCTTAGATTAGGTCAAGGATTCTCTAGATCAATTACAATAGTTGTAGTTGGTCAAGTCCATGTCTTTAACGAGAACCAAATGGACTTGATTGTTGGCTAAGCGGTCTAGCATGAACTGTTAGGTTGATCCAATCGAAACTAATTAAACCAGTTGGTGTCTAAGGTAAACCAGATCGATGGTTTTAAATTGGGACCCCGCTTATCTGGCCATTTCTGATGGCGTCTAAGGCAAGCTTTGGCAGACCCTCCCACCGATCGAACTTATCTGGCCTCTTGGTGAAATTATATTTTGATCGAATCACTTGACTATTTGAGCTGACCCATGTTAGCTAGGTAAATCAGTGACTGATTTAGGTGCTCCTAGACCAGTCCTTTTAATGGTCTCCCTTAAGCTGACTTGGTGAAGCCAGTGGGAGGATCATGATAAGCTGGTTCATCTGACCTCCTCCTTTAAATCAATTAAATTTTCTAAAATTATTAGGTCCTTAAAATGAAATAGTTATGGTGATAACTAGATCATAGCCTTCCATTAAGTGGATGATAGTGGGTCCATCAGTTGGATAATCATTGGAGGCCCAAAGGCCTGGTGCTTATCGGCTGATGGAATTGTTATTCATAATATGATTTTTTGACTGCATCTTTCTAAATGGTGGTTAGGTTAGCCAATCAAAGTTGGGCCTAATCATTCATTGGCTAGATGGGCTAACTATGGTCATGTTAATGGTTGGACCTAACCAGATCTTTTCAGTGGAGGCTAAAGCCTACTGATTAGGGACTGAGGCAAAATTTAAATTACTAGAAATTATTTAGAGAAATAATTGATTATGAACCTACCCTTAGATATACATGGGTTGGCCAACCAAAGTTGGGCTTGTGTGCAGTCAAAGTAGATTCTAGTACCCACTAAGAAATTAAGGTATTCCTCGAATTGGAGGTAGAGGCTACCAATTCGAATAAAATAGTGAGAGAAATCTTTTGATTAAAATCCAAATATTTAGGTTTAATGAATCAATTACTAATTAGGTTATGATTTTTTTTGTGCAGATATGGCCACTTTCCTACGCTCCGATCATTGTTGGACAATGATCAGTTGGTGGGACCCAACTTTGGTAGCTGGTACCGAAAGTTGAAGATAGTCTTGGAGCATGAACGGATCCTATATGTGATAACAGATCCTGCACCTGAGGAGTCAGCTGCCAATGCATGTGAAATAGTCAGAGACACTTATCAGAAGTGGCTCAGTGATCGGACCTCGATGTGCTACATCATGCTGGCTGCCATGAGCAATGAGTTTAGTAGCAGATTTGAGACAGCTCAGCCAAAGAACATGCTTCAAATGTTAGAGGATGTCTTTGGCACACCCGATGATGCAGAGAGGCACAAGATTAGTTATGCTATCTTCAATGCCAAAATACAGGATGGTGCCTCTGTCACTGATCATGTATTGTACATGATCGAGCTGATAGAGTGTTTGAGCAAGCTCGACTTTTTCTTGCATGAGCAACTTAGGAAAGATGCAATACTGAACTCGCTGTCCAAGTCTTATCTCCCATTCCTCACTCATTATAGAATGACAAAGCCTAAAGTAAACTACCACGGGTTACTGGGGTTGCTTCAGAACTTTGAGAAAGATCACCAACTCCACAAGGAGTCGGTGAACTTAGTGGAAGGTTTGTCTTCTAGTTCTCGATGCTTTGAGAAAGGAAAGAAGAACAAGAAAAAGAAAGTGAAGAAGGTGCAAGTTCAGACTGGGACATCAATGCAGAGTCAGACTAGAAAGATCAAGCCCAATAAGAGTCAAGCTGAATGCTTCTTTTGCAAGAACCGGGGGCACTGGAAGAGGAACTGTCCTCAATACATTGCCTCTCTGGATCCGAATAGGCAGAGAAAGAAGCAAGCTATTGCTGGGCAAGATGTTTATATGATAACTCCTTGCAATTTCTCTATTTGTGATATAACTAACTGGGTATTGGATACCGTTAGCCCTTACCATATTTGTAATTTGTTGCAGGGGTTGCTAGTCAGTAGGAGATTCGAGCAAGACGAGAGGTTTCTGAATGTTGGAGATGGAAGATCAGTTCCAGTTCTAGCATTAGGAATCTTGAAACTTATATTTGAGTCCCATACCATTGTTCTTAATGATTATCATTTTTGTTCCAGTTTTTTTTTAAATGTTATTTCTGTAGGCCTTCTGGCCAAAAATGATTATGAAATTTTAATAAAGAAACAAGTTTGTAATATCATTGTGAATGGTGTTACTATTTTTTGTGGACATTTGAACAATGGTGTGTATACGTTATCACAACCTGTTAACATAGTCTATTCTACTGGAAAGCACCCTAGATTAGATAATGTATCAAATATCTACTTATGGCACTATAGGCTAGGTCATATAAATAAGTACAGGATAAACAGGTTGACTCAAAAGGAAATCTTCGAAGTCAGTGATTGTGAATCACTTCCAACCTGTGAGTCCTGTCTTCTTGGTAAAATGACCAAGTCACCTTTTACTGAAAAAGGTGAGAGAGCTACTAAGCTCTTGGGCCTAGTACATACTGATGTATGCGGGCCCATGAGCACAAATGCTAGAGGTAGATATTTTTATTTCATCACTTTCATGGATGATCTATCCAGATATGGATATGTCTATCTGATGAAACATAAGTCAGATTCATTTGAAATGTTCAAATGATTCTGAAGTAAAGTACAAAAATAAACTGAAAAGAGTATTAAAACTCTTCGATCTGACCGAGGAGGGAAATACCTTTCTAGTGAGTTTCTCACATATCTAGGAGAGAATGAGATTCTCTCTCAATGGACTCCTCCAGGAACACCATAGCATAATGGTGTGTCTGAAAGGAGAAATCAGACACTATTAAACATGGTTCGATCCATGATGGGTTTTGCCAGCTTGTCGATATCCTTCTGGGGATATACACTCAAATCGACCTGTTATCTGTTAAATAAGGTTTCAAATAAGTCTGTAATTAAGACTCCATATGAGATATGGACAGGACGTAAGCCAACACTTTCACACCTTAGGGTCTGGGGGTGCCTAACCTATGTCAAACAGTTAGTTACAGATAAATTTGGACCTAGGTCTGACAAATGCACATTCATAGGATATCCCAAAGAGACCAAAGGATATTTTTTTTACCATACTGATGAATAAAAGGTGTTCGTCAGCCTTAAGACAATCTTTTTAGAAAAAGAGTTTCTTGGTGAAGGAACCGTTGCCTCTAAGGTTGAACTTGATGAAGTTCAACAGGTAGAAGAACCGACACCAATAGCTGAACCTGAGTCGAATTTGATTAGATCAGATCCGGAGTCCAATGTACCTACATTATTAAGGCGATCTGGTAGAGTACTGCATCAATCGGACAGATACTACGGTTTCTTGATCCGGGATAGTGATCCCATCGAACTCGATGAGAACGATGAGGATCCGATCACCTATATGGATGCAATGCAGAGACCTGATTTAGAGAAATGGCTTGAAATCATGAAATTTGAAATAGAGTCCATGAAGGTCAACGATGTATGGACATTGGTTGATCCACTTGAAGGGGTTAAACATATTGGGTGTAAATGGGTCTTCAAAGGGAAGAGGGGCACAGACGGAAAGGTGGAGACCTATAAAGCCTGTCTGGTTGCCAAGGGGTATCGTCAATATTATGGTATTGACTATAACGAGATGTTCTCTCTTGTGGCAATGCTCAAATCTATTAGGATAATGCTTGCAATAGCTGCCCATCTAGATTATAAGATCTGGTAGATGGATGTAAAGATAGTTTTTCTAAATGGAGAGCTAATCAAAGAGGTGTACATGATACAACCTGAGGGGTTTACATCCACAGATGAGTTCAAGATGTTCAAGCTTCAGAGATCTATTTATGGATTGAAGCAAGCTTCTCAGAGTTGAAACATGCATTTTGATAAGGTGATCAAAATGTATGGCTTCGTTAAGAACGAAGAAGAGTCCTGCATCTATAAATGGACAAATGGTCCAGTTGTGATATTTCTTGTATGTGGATAACATTTTCTTAATCAGGAATGACATCTCTGCACTATAGGAAATAAAAGTTTGGTTGTCATCACAGTTCTCCATGAAGGACTTGGGTGAAGCATCCTATATCCTAGGGATGAAGATCTATAGAAATAGATCTAAAAGGATGCTTGAATTATCCTGGTCCACATACATAGACACTATGCTGAAGAGGTTTAGCATGAAGAATTCTAAGAAGGGCTATCATCGATAGGCCATGAAATTTCTCTCTTTAAGAAGGATTGTCCGACAACTCCTGAAGAAAGAGAGCGTATAAGTAGAGTCCCATATGCTTCGACCGTGGGATCTATCATGTACACCATGACATGTACAAGATCAAATATGGTATAATCACTAGGAGTAGTGAGTAGATACCAATCTGATCTTGGAGAAAACTACTGGAAAGTGGTTAAAGCCATCCTTAAGTATTTGAGAAATACTAAGGATCAATGGTTGGTTTATGGTGAGTCAGATCTGAAACTTGTGGAGTTCACGTCTCCAGCTTTCAATCTAACCATGATGACAGCAGAAGCATGTCGGGTTAAATCTTTACTCTAAATGATGGAGCTATCTACTGAAAGAGTTCCAAGCAGCATACTGTGGCAGACTTTGTTTGTGAGGCGGAGTACATCGCAGCATCGAATGCCATGAAGGAAGCTGTGTGGCTGAGAAAATTCATCATCGAGCTCAGAGTAGCACCCTCCCTCGAATGTCCGATCCTACTCTACTGCGACAGTACTGGTGTCATTGCTTAGGCGAAGGAACCCAAAGCACACCAGTGGATAAAACATATTTTGCACCGCTTCCACCTGGTCTGAGAGATCGTGGATCGAGATGACATCGACCTTCAGAAGATCAATGAAAAGGAGAACCTGACCAACCCCTTCACTAAAGCCCTAACAATAAAGGAGTTCGACAACCACAAGTTGAAGATGGGTATTAGATACTATGCCGAGTGGCTTTAGAACAAGTGGGAGTTGTTGGAAAATATATCCCAAAAATCAATCGTCAACCTGTTGACGGTTGAGAAACCTTGTATTGTAATTGATTTGTTAATAAATAAAATATATTTTTATCATTTTCATCATAAGTTTTCATCTTCTAATGAACTCTGTTGTTGTGATGAAGTCTTTAGGACTATTTAGGTTCGATAAAGAGAGGATTTATCAATTAGTCCTTAAAACTGTTCATGACCAAATGATGGGCTGTTAATAAGGACGACAACTTCTATCCAGTATAGGTCACTGTAGGCCATATGGGTTGGTTGTCCTCTTAACCAAGGAGTGTGGAGACACTGGTATGGCATACAGATGAGATATAAGGGTACATCATCATTGAACGTGACCAACTCTAGAGCATTCTACTATCGAGAATATCTCTGATGGGATATAGGTATAAGTGTCCCTTAGACCTGAGATCGCCTCAGTGACTTGCAAGCAACTCACTATGTTTTGGTACTGGACTAACTAAATTTTTAATTCAGTGATGGAAGGTTTCTGGGCACAGTCAAGTACTTATGAAGTCGGAGTGTGATCAAGATGGGATTGACCACTCCAAGAGTTGGAGAAGAATGAGTCGCTATATTTCAATTTAGCAAAATCTTGACTAAGATAATCCATCAGATGGATTTTATATTTTAAAATATAATTTAGACAACCTGATCAGAGTTGATAGTGAAACTCTAAGGTGTTCTATGAGTATTTTGGTCAAGGGATGAATTATATGAAAACTATATCTGTATGGGTTCTAAGGATGTTGTTCTACACATTCGACCTATCCGACCATCGGGTACCATTGCTAGATGATCACTTCGATTGGTATAAAAATTTATTTTTATGCTACTGACTTAGGTTTGGACCTATAAGGTCACACACATTAGAGTTCATGATCTAATCGGATGGTTAATCAACGATTAAGAATCGTTCTAGGGTTAAACGATCAATACGATTGACATTTAATCTAGTGTAAGTATTGCAGGAGGATCGATTAGCAATTTGATTGCTAATTAACTTAATTTGATTAAGCCAATGGGTTGAGATTAAGTCTAATTGAATATAATTTAATATAATTTAATTAGATTTGATTTGAGCTTGATTGGATCAAGTCCAATTGGTTTATTGGATAAGCCAAGTGTAAGAAAAAACTAGTCCTAGTTCAATTAGGACTTGGGTCAACCTAATTTCTAATTCGATTAGAAAATTAAATTAGATTTAAATCTAATTTAATCTGATTAAATTAAATTCTTAATTGGGTTAAAACTTATTTTAATTGAATTGATTTGGTTTTGGTTTGATTTGATTTGAGAAACCAAATTTGAACAAATCATAGATTAAACCCTAGTAAGACTAGGATTCCACCTTGCACCACCTTAGCCCCCCACGCCCACTCTCTCTTATTTTGTGCAAAAAAACCTTCTCTCCTAGGTCTTTACACACACCCAAAGCTTTCTACTCTTTCTCTCTTACATGGAATGTGGTTGTGGACCAAGTCAAAGTAGAAATTAGTTTGGATTTCAAATTCTATAAGATAGAATTTTAAGAAACCAAAACTCTTTCCTTATGACACTAATTTTACTCAAATTTTTTTTGAGATTTTTGTGGCTTTTATGGCACATATTGTGCACCCTTTTTTGATGGTCCATGGTAGAAAAAGAAGGAGGGGGTGCCCAAGAGTTGGGCACCACTTGTCTTGCCCTGTTTGAATTTTTCTTGACTAGGTATTTGACCTAGACAAGGACTCTTCATATCTCATTATTTAAGATAAATTTCTTCTTAAAATTTTCATAGATTATAGAGCATTGAGAGACCTTTAGGGCATGTAAAAATTAGGAATAAAGAGTGTTGGGGCATAGAGATCTAATAATAGATACAAAACTAGGTGTCTAGGTGAGAGCAAAGAGAAGAAAAAGAGGGTCTTCTTCTAGGGTTGCTGTGTTCACCTCTTTCCTTCCTCCATCTGTAAGTTTTTTGATAGTGTCTCATATCTAAAACTCTTTCTCCTATTCTCATCTTTGGAAGAATTCAAATCAATAAGAAAAAGGTATCTGATCGACAATCGAAGAAGGATCAGTGCAGTACTAGCATACTGTGCTGATTTTCTGGACCAGGACTTCTGATCATGATTCGTGGGCTCGTGTGGATGACTCCTAGAGATCGGATGTATGTGCAGCTCACAACATCATCCTCAAGTCTGAATCAGCAAAGTTAGAACGTCTAACTTGCAAAGTAATAGATCTGATCTATTATATTTTACATACATTAGATGTAGTATAGAAACATGTTGATATGATCAACATGTAGTTCTTGCTCTTTATATTTTAATTTTTGATTTAATGTCATGTAATAATCATGTAATAGGATCTTAGATCTAGAGATTTTCTGATTTTATAAGATAAATTTTGATTTATTTTAGTCTTCCGCTGCCTGATCTTGAAAAAATTTCAAAATCTAACCCTAAAACCCTAGATCTGGTTCCTTCAGATTCATCATATTAGTTGCTTCTTATTATGACTAAGATTATGATGAACCCCAAAGATTAGAAAAATAATTTTATGAGATATGAATGGGTCATGCTAGTAAGATCTAAAATCCTAAAATCCTAATCTTAAATATTCTTGGTCATAGAAATATTGAGTCGGAGATCAATGTTCCGGATAGACTGACACATCCTATGTATGCTCGATGGAGAGAGTGGCAGATCTCACTAGCCACTTGTGTGGGACACTAATACAAGGATGTGGGTGCTCATTTGAGAAATGAGTCCACTAAATTGACTTGATGAAAGAGAATATCTTATGAAAGACTTACTTGCATATCAAAGATGGTTCTCTAAGTGTGAGTTATGCAAGTGATCCTTAGACCTGAGATCACCATAAAATCTTATGCATATGAATCTATATTTTGATTCATACTCAAGCATGACTTTAAGATATATATGGGGTGTTCTGAATATGGTAGAAGTATGTACGAAGGTTGTGAGTAGGTCAACATGGAATCGATCGCTTCTAGTAAGAGGAGACCGCATCTTGTGTATTCTCATTCGTAGATGACTCAGAAAAAATTTTTTGGCCAAAAGTAAAAAGGTGATTAGAAAGAGTTTCTAATATTTCTTCATCGGAGTCATCATTGGTTAATTGAGAATTAATAAAATATGTGTTTGAGTTTGACATGATTTCATATTCATGAACATATTCAGGGTGCTGGGATGATCGAAGGATTGTATTGCATGGTAACTTACCACTGAAGAATATATTTGATATTTTCATCAAATTTTTATATCTTCTAAGTAGTCATAATACGTTGCTAGATGTCAATCTTGACTTGTAGATTTTTGATCGAATTAAAGAGTTTAATTCGAATACCAATTAGAAAGAGTTTTAATTACTAAAATCGGGTTAGCTCGATTGAACCTAAATTGGTTAGATTAAATTTTAATCAAATTAGATCAACTTGCACTCAGACCTACTACTAGCTAGATATAAAACTCAATGGGTTACACATATATAGAAATTGGCCAAGAACCCTTTTTAAAAAGATTGATTGAAATTTTGGATTCAATCGGGATTCCGGTAAGCATGCTAGCACATGTGGAATCCCTAGCTCTTTTCGAGATCAATTTGATCTCATGCCTTGCTCATTTGCTAGCTCAATTTGGTGGGCATTTGGGTTAGGTTAAGCCACCTAGAAGCAGTCAAAAAGAGGTACCATATCTAGTGTACATGCCAAATAACTAAGAGTCTAACTTAAGAAGGACTCTAAGCGCTAATATACAGAATGCATGCGCACTTTATTTGTGACATTGAGAAGGACTGAGAATCCTTCTTGTTGGGTATAAAATACCCCCTCATCAAAGTTTGTAAAAGACCGACCTTTCCTGGGCTTTTTCGACTTTGGATTTTGTGTAGCGCCTCTCTGAACCCCCACGACCGTCCAAGCTTCCATAATACCATCCAGACTTCTCCGGCAATGAGCTTCTCTATCCATCTGCCGGGCCGTCCCAAAAGCTCTCTGGGCCTCACTATCAGTCGACCTTCTACAGTGATCAACTATTTTTCAAACTTCTTTCGGACTTCGTCAATATCTGAGCTTCTCCGACAGTGAGATTTCTACAGTAATCAGACTCCGTCCAAGTTTCTACGGCGGTCGACTGTCTTCAGGATTCCAACCAAGCTCCTGCGAGAGCCGAACTTCCACTATGAGTGATCTACTCTAAACTTCTACTATGAGCGGTCTACTCTGAACTTCTACTACGAGTGGTCTACTCCGAACTTCTACTACGAACGGTCTACTCCGAACTCTTATAGTGGGCGGTCTACCCCGGATCTCTACTGTAAGAAAATTTCATTCGAGCCTCTACTGTAAATGCATTTCTTCCAAACTTCTATTACAGGTAGACTTCAGCCAAGCTTCTTCGTAGTCGGATCCGAAACGAGCTTCTACAATGGGACAGGACTCACCGGCCAGGTCGCTACTTCGAGCTCTCATGACAACCGACCTTCAGTCGAGCTTCTACAATAAGCAGTCTCCCTTCAGCCTTCTACAAGAATCAGACTCCGTCCGGACTTCCATAGCGGATGGATATCGGATGAGCTCCTACGACGGACGGACTCCGATAGCTGGATTTCTACAACGATCGATCACCTCTGATGTCTGTCGAACCTCTCCAACATCATCCGAAGTCCACCGCCGGCCGACCCTCCATCAGATTCTTCATGAAACTGGACTTCTCCGGTGGATAATCTTCAGACGAGCTTCCACATCAAGCAAATTCTAGACGAAATTCTCTAGCAATCGGACTCCTACCAGACTTCACCAATAGAAAGTCTCCATCCAAGCTTCTACAGCAAATGACTCCCGCTTGTGGCATCAGTGCCTGAGACATCCGACAACAGTAGACTCGTCAGCAGCCTTGAAAACATCCGAGCTTCTCCTAGATTGATGGGATAGAAAGCCATTCCGCTCCATCAAACATCCCAGTCAAGCTCCAGCCGATAGATCCAAACTCTCCGATAAGTCACGACAATGGCCACTACCCTGCTCCACTCTCTGCAACAGATTCTGCATGGCTCCACTCTCTGGCAAGTCACGACAACGGACACCACTCCACTCTCCGTAACAAACTCCACGTAGCCCTGAACGACCCCTGACGCCACTACTCTCCGTAACAAACTCCACGTGGCTCTGAATAGCCCACTACTAGGCGGTTACAGATGTCGCTGTCAATCAGTTACGCTCTCCATCTATAAAAAGGGACCCCCAGATACGTTCTTCTCTAAGCTCTAAACTCTATTCCAAAACTCTGCTAAAATTCTCACTCGAGCACTCCATTTCTGTTGAGGCAGAGTACTGACTTGAGCATTGGAGGGTCTTGCCGAAACACCCCCAACTCTGGTTTAGACTTTCCTTGCAGGTTCTGGCAGCAACCGCAGTCATCTCAACTCCAGCAACTCCGACTTCGGTAGAATTCTGCACCAACAGAAGTGGCGCTAGAGGAAGGACTGTGTCTTTGCAGTACCCTTGTTCTTAAAGGAGTGCTCAACGGGACTATCTCCGATCATCTTCCCCGACGTCCTCTTCTCCTTCTCCTACTAGATCTCCACCTGATGCCTCCCCGAAAGGCATCCACCAGGTGATCCACGACCTCCGTGGTCAGATCTCAGGCTCTAGCCTCACCTCCAATTTTCCAGGCTCCTCCTCCTCCTCCGGCAACGACGGTCGGCATGGAGCAGTTTGACCTACTGGTTCAGCAGGTCAGAGGCCTCACCGAAGCAGTGCAGACCATGCAGCAGCAGCAGCAACAGCCGTAGGCATCAGTGGGGTTGGAAAGAGCATCGTCGGAGTTTCAAGATCCGACAGTAGGGCGGGCCACTTGGGCCAGTCATCCTATCTTCCCCAAAAAGGAGAATCCAAGGGTGGAGAGCCCTCAGTCTGATCACGATTCTACTCCCAGAGGATCTTTGCCTCCACTCTACCAGAAGACCCTCGAGACTCGCAGTCGAGAGGACCTCCTAGATCGAAGGCTCCAGAAGATAAACTGACGGATCGAAGAGCTTCGCCATGCTCCCCCTGCTTATGGTGAGGACATCTATACTGAGCCTCCTTTCTCTCAAATAATCATCAACACCATCTCTGGAGGGCCCCGGAAGGGAGCAGTTGGTGGACTGGTCAGACCACTCAAGTGGCAAAGAACTGAAAAATCTATAATCTTTACTGAAGAAGATGCCCGAGAGATCCAATTTCTCCATAATGATGCGGTTGTAGTTTCTTTAAATATTACTGATTATGATATACGCTGCATTCTTGTTGATAGTGAAAGCTCGATCGATATTTTATTTTATGATGCATTCTCAAAAATATCCATCCCTGATGGTCGGTTAGGGCCGATTAGCTCCCCATTGGTAGTGTTTACTGGCGATGCAGTGCTAGTGGAAGGAGTAATAACCTTGGCTGTAGTTGCAAGTCGGTATCCAAAATAATCTAGAGCGCTAGTGGATTTTCTAGTAGTGAGGGCACCGTCTGCCTACAACGCAATCCTCGACCGACCTTGCCTCAATGCTCTCCGAGCTGTAGTATCGACCTACCATTTGAAGTTGAAATTTTCTACCAGCCAAAGGGTCAGAGAAGTCAGAGGAGATCAAGCCCTGGCAAGACATTGCTACAACATAGCCCTTCAGAGAAAGGGACAGTCCGACCCCTGTCCGGTTGATGGATTGGACACTCGCGACGATCTTGCTGAAGAAAGGGGTGAGCCAATTGAAGATCTTGTCACAATTCCTTTGAACGATGGGAATGAAGAGCACGTGGTGAAGATCGACTCCAACTTGGGGGAAGAGGTGCGAACACAGCTTATCAACTTTTTCAAAAGAATGCGGATGTTTTCGCTTGGGCTCCGGCGGACATGCCAGGGATCAATGCTGAAGTTATGGAACATCGTCTGGCTGTTGATCCTGAACACCAGCCGACGAAGGAAAAAGTTTGAAGTCATGCGCCAGAAAGGCATATGGCAATAGTCGAGGAAGTTGATAAACTCCTGAAAGCCGGGTTCATTAGAGAGGTCAACTATCCGAGCTGGGTTTCCAATCTGGTCCTGATTAAGAAGGCGAACGGTAAATGGAGGATGTGCATAGACTTCAAAAAGCTAAATAAAGCCTATCCAAAGGACAGTTACCCTCTGCCCAGAATCGACCAATTGGTGGATGCAACCTCAGGCCACGAGCTTCTCACTTTCATGGATGCGTTCTCTAGCAACAATCAAATTCGGATGGTGCCAGAGGATGAAGAAAAAACTACTTTTATTACTAACCGTGGCCTTTATTGTTACAGGGTCATGCCTTTTGGCCTAAAAAATGCAGGGGCGACCTATCAACGGTTGGTAAACAAGATCTTCAGAGAGTAGATCAGCCACAACATGGAGGTCTACGTGGACGATATGCTCGTAAAAAGCAAATCCTCAATGAACCACATCACCGACCTTGAGGAGACCTTCAGCGCCCTCCGAAAATACAAGATGAAGTTGAACCCAGCCAAGTGCGCTTTTGGAGTAACCTCAAGAAAATTTTTGGGCTTTATGGTATCGGGGTGCGGGATCGAAGCAAATCCGAAAAAGATTCACACCATCCAAGAAATGATCGCCCCGAAGTCAATAAAGAAAGTTCAGCACCTTACTGGGAGAGTAGCGGCCCTAAATCGCTTCGTCTCAAGATCGGTCGAGCAGTGCCTGCCTTTCTTTCAGACTCTCAAGCGGCCGAAGAACTTCTGCTCGACCTCTGGATGTCAGCAAGCGTTCGAGGAGCTGAAGAACTACCTCGGCTCATCTCCACTATTGGCAAAGCCCGAGCCTGGAGATGAGTTGTTCCTGTACCTAACGGTCTCCCCTGTGGTCCTTGCAGCAGTTCTGATCAAGGAAGAAGCAAAAATTCAACGGCCGATCTACTACATAAGCCGAGTACTGAGAGATGCCAAAACTAGGTATACTAAGTTAGAGAAACTAACTTATGCCTTGTTGGTTGCAGCTCAGAGGCTCTGACCTTACTTTCAGGGACACACCATAATACTACTCATCGACCAATCGATCAAGGCGGTTTTGCATCGAGCGAATGCCTCTGGGAGGATAGCAAAGTGGGCAGTCGAGCTCACAGAGTTCGACATCGACTATCGACCTCGATCAGTAATAAAAGCCCAGATATTAGCAGACTTCATGGTGGAATGCACTATCCCGGAAGAGGCCGAACTTGGACGAGATGAAGCCGACAACCCAGGGCGCCAGTCGAACTCCCCTAAAGAAAGAACAGATCTCCCTCATGATTTTTGGGCCCTCTACGTGGATGGTTCTTCCAACATGTCAGGCGCAGGCACGGGCCTGGTCTTAGTCAATCCAGATGGAATTATCATGGAGTATGCGCTGCGCTTTGAATTCCCTACGATAAATAACGGAACAGAATACGAAGCTCTGATTGCGGGACTAAGGATCGCCAAGGAGTTAGAAGTAGATCGACTTCAAGCCTACAGTGACTAAGGATCGCCAAGGAGTTAGCCCATCCACAGGCAAATGGCGAGGCTGAGGTCACAACAGGACTCTGTTGCAAGGAATCAAAGCGAGACTTAAAAAAGCAAAGAAAACTTGGGCAGATGAGCTTTATCATGTGCTGTGGGCATACCGAACTACCCAGAGATTACCCACAGGGGAGCCCCCTTTGCCCTGACTTTCAGGACAGAGGCTGTGATCCCGATTGAACTCAAGCTCCCATCGGCATGAGTCATGGCATTCGATGAGCAGTGCAACCCACAGGATCTCAAAGCCAACCTCGATTTGTTAGAAGAAAAGTGGGAGACAGCTCAAGTTCAGATGGTGGCTTACAAGCAGAAAGTAGCTCGCTACTACAATTCTCAGGTCAAAAGCAAAGCTTTCAGAGCGGGAGACCTGGTACTTCGGCGAGCCACTATCTCACAACCTCAGAATCAAGGAAAACTTGCCCCGAACTAGGAAGGCCCGTATGAAGTTAAGGAGGTAGTTCGGCCCAGAACATACTATCTAAAAGAGCTCGGGGGAGTGGAGCTTCCGCGACCATGGAATTCAAAAAATCTATGGATGTATTACTAATAACTTTGCCTTCAATAAAAGTTTTATATTTACATATTCATCCTTTTAGCATGAGCTTATAACAACAGGAAGTAACTCCCTCATTCAGTCAAAATTAAGCATGTTAGGAACAGGAGAAGAACCTCGTCCTAACACGAGCAAAGTCGAAGGCCCGATTACTTAAAGATCGGATGGAGGGAGAGGCCCTCGCAACGGCCCTTATGTGCCCCCACAGCCTTGTTAAGAACAGGAGGAGAACCTCATCCTAACATGAACAAAGTCGAAGGCCCGTTTACTTAAAGATCAGATGGGGGGAGAGGCCCTCGCAATGGCCCTTATGTGCCCCCACAGCCTTGTTAGGAACAGGAGGAGAACCTCGTCCCAACATGAGCAAAGTCGAAGGCCCAGTTACTTAAAGACCGGATGGGGGGAGAGGCCCTCGCAATGGCCCTAATGTGCCCCCACAGTCTTGTTAGGAATAGGAGGAGAACCTCGTCCGAACATGAGCAAAGTCGAAGGCTCGGTTACTTAAAGATCAGATGGGGGGAGAGGCCCTTGCAACGGCCCTTATGTGCCCCCATAGCCTTGTTAGGAATAGGAGGAGAACCTCGTCCTAACATGAGCAAACTCGAAGGCCTAGTTATTTAGAGACCGGATAGGGGGAGAGGCCCTCGCAACGGCCCTTATGTGCCCCCACAGCCTTGTTAGGAACAGGAGGAGAACCTCATCCTAACATGAGCAAAGTCGAAGGCCCGGTTACTCAGAGACTGGATGGGGGGAGAGGCCCTCACAACGGCCCTTACGTGCCCCCACAGCCCCGTTAGGAACAGAGGGAGAACCTTGTCCTAACATGAGCTGAAACTGGTTGTCGGGAACAAGAGGAGAACCTCATCCTGACATAAATAAAGATCCAGTCGATCAAGATCGGATGAGGAGGGAAGCCTTCTCAATGGCTCCTCTACTCTCTCACGACCCCGTTAAGAGCAGAGGGAAAACCCTCACTCGAACACAAAAAAAAAAAAAGAGAGATGAAAAGGGAAAGCGATGAACTACACCAGCGATAAGTGAAAAACAAACTACATCGAAGACCCGAGGGATCTCGTCTCAATAAGGAAGGATACTCCTATCAAAAATTTCTCAGCCACTAAAAGGGAACTCGGTATAGGTCGAGGAGAAATTGACTTCCTCAAAGTAACGAGAAGTTTGGGTCCCCAAGCTCGAACATCGAGAGGAAGCATCAAACTCAAATGGCCTTGAAAAGACCTACGGTCACGAATGAAAAAGGCAAATCAATGCGACGATGACCGAAAATCTTCAAACAATGTCGGCATCGAACAAGACAAAAGATGAAAGAAGTTCGGTAAACAATGACTCAAAGCGAGAATAGGCGAGGAATCACAAACAATGCCGACGCCAAACAAGACGAAAGACAAAAGAAGTTCGGCAAACAATAATTTAATACAAGAATGGACAAGGTAATGGAAAATTTTCTTTTCATTTCATTAGTGAAGTGTACATTACAAAGCCTTGAAGGCCAAAGAGAGAAACAACAAGAAAGGAAAGGAATACAAGGCGAAAGAGTTCCAAGGAAGCTCGGTACCATCAGACTTCGAACTCTCGATTTCAGCCATCATCGAGGATTGCTTTGAGTACCCGACTTCTTCTTCCAACCCCCCTTTTGGATTAACAATTACTCCAGCATTATCTTCGAAGTACATGTAGATGCCATCCTTTTTGCGCCATGACTTTCGCTGCCTCACAATGACGGCGAGCATGACCTTCTTCCTGAGGTCGGGTTTCCCCTTCTTTCTGACTTCTTCTTCCAGTCCCCCTTTGGCTTCCCCCCTCCGCAGGATCGAGAAGTACTCGCACTCGAAGATGTGTCACAAATGGAGGCTCTAGGTGATCAAGGCGAAATGCGGCCGGATCTGTCTCTTCTACCCTTGCCTTCTTTGCCATCCGAAGCTGCAGTGCCTTCCCTCTTGTGGGCTTTGAGACTCTTGGCTGACATCCAAACCGCATCCGCGTCCATATCGGCAACGAAGAAGGGACCGAAGGAACTCCCATGCAAAGTGAGATCCCTCGAGAGGGGAGGCAGGTTTAAATAGGCAATGGGGTCTCATGCAATAATGACTGAAGGACTCCTCTCGCCAGTCTATAACCGCCGCATGGCCCACTCACTGTGGCAAGTGGCTGGAAGTGGCCGACAGTTGGTAAAGCCATTATTGCACCATACCTGGGGCAGCGCTGTCACGCCCCGAACCCAACACCCGGGTCGGATACGTGATGGCCACACACTCCTTAGAGTAAGTCCTAAAGAATATGCAAGGTCAAAATAAATCATTACAACCTTAACATCCATAACAATTAATTTCAATAATAATTCATAAAACCTTGCATAATTCTAATTTAAATTTCTTCAATTCTCTGATCAGATACTATGACACTATTTATCCTTCTGCTCACCTGTAAATCCAAGCCATAGCCAATCATAAGCATCCTGTAACTCTGAGAAAAAAAAGAAAGATGAAGAGGTGTGAGCTTTACAGCCCAGTAAGAATTTCTATATCACACTGATATAATAATATAATCTAAAAATAAAGATAAACAATAAAATATAAAATTCGATGTTCAATGTTCAGAATAATACAAATATCCATAAATTTTCTGTCTTGTTAAAATAGATGCATCATCATATGTTAACAGGTGAAACACTCTTATTCAACAATTATTTCATGTCTTATCTTTCATTTTTTTCTTTCATAATCACATAATTTTTAATATTTTCTTTCTGACTCTGGACTATCCAAGTCTATACCTCAGTCATCATCCGGATAGAATCCACTTAAAAAGCCTTTCAAGACTGTCCCAAGATGAGCTCCTGGTCGGCTGTCCCACGTACGAAAGCCCGTGAGAGGCTGTCCCAGGTATAAGCTCCTGGCAGGCTATCCCAGGCATGAGCTCCTGGCCGGTTGATCCACCTGTAAGCCAGTGGGGGCTGTTCTAGGCATAAGCTCCTGGCGGGCTGTCCCAAGCATAAGCTCCTGACCGGCTATTCCACATGACAAGGCTAGTCCATACCATATATCTCTTTCTTTTCATTTAATCATTATGTATTGATTTCATCAAATCAATTCTATTTTGCATTATGATCAATTCAGATATGTCATATCCATAATCATGCCATCAATCTCTGATACATATATATTGACATAACATACTCATACTCAAAATCAAATAACAATATCTCAGGTATAATAAATTCATCGATCTCAAATCCGACGAAGCAAAACCAATGATGCAAGACCAACAGTAAAATAGCATATATATAATAGTGATCATATACAGAGATTCTTACTGTTGGGTATAAAATATCCACAGCCGAAACTCTCGGCGGAATCGACTACAGAACAGCTCCGCCCGGACTCCTACGGGAGCCGGGCTCCGCCTCCGACATCAACTACAGCACAGCTCCGCCCGGACTCCTGCGGGAGCCAGGCTCCGCCTCCGACATCAACTACAGAACAGCTTCGCCCGGACTCCTATGGGAGCCGGGCTCCGCCTCCGACATCAACTACAGAACAGCTCCGCCCGGACTCCTACGGGAGCCAGGCTCCACTCTCAGTATCAACTGCTGGTAAGCACCGTCCGGACTCCTACGGGAGCCGGACTTCACCTTTAACTTTGATTACAGAAGGCTCCGCCCGGACTCCTACGGGAGCCGGGCTCCGCTCTCGGTGTCAACTGCTGGTAAGCTCCGTCCGGACTCCTACGGGAGCCGGACTTCACCTTTAACTTTGATTGCAGAGGGCTCCGCCCGGACTCCTACGGGAGCCAGGCTCCGCTCTCAGTATCAACTGCTGGTAAGCTCCGTCCGGACTCCTACGGGAGCCGGACTTCACCTTTAACTTTGATTCCAGAGGACTCCGCCCAGACTCCTACGGGAGTCGGGTTCTGCCCGCAACTTCAGCTCCGAGAGGGTTCCGCCCGGACTCCCACGGAAGTCGGGCTCCACCCACGACCCCAACCGCCAGGAGGACCTCTCCCGGACCTCTCCAGAGGCCGGGCTCCGACCGCTGTCGAGCTCCAATCAACAGATCTGCGCCCCCTGGCAGGCCACCATAACGACCACGATCCTGCTCCACTTCCTGTGGCGGATTCCGTGCAGCCTCATCATTCCCTGACAGGCCGCAGTAACCATCGCAGCTCTGCTCCACTTCCTGTGGCTGATTCCGCACAGCTCCACTACCCCCTGACAGGCCACAATAACGGCCACGAACCTGCTCCACCTCCTGCGACGGATACCGGGCGATTCTCCCATCCGTTGGCAAGTCACGACAATGGACGCCGCTCCACTCCTTGCAACTGATTCCACATGGCGAGCTGCGATGATGGCCACGATTTCACTCCACTACCTCTCGCAATAAATTCCCCCTGACTACGGGCGGCCCACGACCAGACAGTTACAGACGTCGCCATCGATCCGTTACCTCTTCCACCTATAAAAAGGGGGATCCAGATACATTATTCTCTAAGCTCATTTCTTATCTCAAAACTCTGCTAAATTCTCCGTTCGAGCACTCCATTCTTGTTGAGGCAGAGAACTGACTTGAGCGTCGGAGGGTCTTGCCGGAGCAACCCCACCTCCGGTTTAGACTTCCTTTGCAGGTCCCGGCGGCGACCGCGGCTTCCCCAACTCCAGCTTCTCCGGCGCAGGCAGATTTTTGCACCAACAGGATTGGCACTAGAGGAAGGGCTTAACCTTCGCAGCACCCTTGTTCTTAAAGGAGTGTTCAACGGAGCCGCCTCCGACCATCTCTCCGTCACCCACTCCTAATCTTCCCCCGCGAGATCGACACTCGATGCCGCCACGCAAGGCGTCCACCCGACGGTCCATGGCCTCCGCAGCCAGATCTCAGGCTCTGGCCTCCCCTCCTGTTTCTCAGCCTCCTCCTCCTCCCCCTCCGACAGCGGCGGTCGGCGCGGAGCAATTTGACTTGCTGGCACAGCAGGTCAGAGGCCTCGTCGAAGCTGTGCAAGCAATGCAGCAGCAGCAACCGCAGGCGTCAGCGCACCCGGAAAGGGCATCGCCAGAATGCCAGAACCCGACGGCGGGGCGGGCCACCTGGGCCAGCCGCCTCGTCCTTCCCGGGAAAACAAATCCGAGGGTAGAGAGCCCTCAATCGGACCACGACTCCACCCCTGGAAGATCCCTGCCCCCGTACTGTCAAAGGACCCTCGAGACTCAAAGTCGAGAGGATTTCCTGGACCGGAGGCTCCAGGAGATGAACCGGCGGATTGAAGAACTCCGCCACGCGCCCCCCGCTTATGGTGAGGATATCTGCACTGACCCTCCCTTCTCCCAAATGATCATGCAGGAACCGATCCTGCCAAACTTCAAGCTTCCCCAGTTCGAAAGCTACGACGGGACTTCGGACCCGGTTGATCATCTGGAGGCCTTCCGGACGATGATGCTGCTTCACGGTGCTCCTGATGCCATCTTATGCCGGGCTTTCCCGTCTACTTTGAAGGGAGCAGCGAGGAACTGGTACTCGGCTTTGAAGTCAGGTACCATCTTTTCCTTCGATCAAATGAGCCACCAATTTATGGCCCATTTTGTCAGCAGCCGGCGTCTCCGGAAAGGTTCGGAGTCCCTCATCAACATCAAGCAGAGGGAAGGGGAGTCCATACGGGCCTACATCAACCGCTTTAATATCGCGGCGTTGGAGGTCCGGAACTTGGACCAGTCAGTTGCCATGGCCGCCCTGAAAGGCGGCCTTCAGAAGAATGATCTTTTGTACTCCCTGGAGAAGAAGTACCCCAGGGATTTTATCGATTTACTGGCTCAGGCTGAAGGATACGCCCGGGCGGAAGAAGCCTTCAAAATGAAGGACGAAGAGACAGCAAGGAAGCGTCAAGCGGGAGATTCGAGTAAGCCCGCAGTTGAGAAAAGGCCGAAGGAAGCCCGACCGCGTTCCCGCTCCCCTCCTGGACATAGGCGCGCCCATACCCCACCCCGGGCACGCAGGCAGAGAAGCCCGGACCACGGGGTTCGGTGGGGCTCCCCACCAGGGAAATTCCACAACTACGCCCCTCTCAACGCCTCAAAGGCCCAGGTACTGATGGAGGTCAGGGAGCAGCTCCCTAGGCCGGAGAGGATGTGCACACACCTCGAGAAGCGCAACCCCAACAAGTTCTGCCTCTACCACCGTGACCACGGCCACGACACGGAGGAATGCATCCAGCTCCAGGATGAGATCGAGGAGCTCATTCGGCGAGGTCGACTCGACCGATTCATCCACCACAGGCCTGAGGGTAGAGGAGACCGGCCAAGAGCCCTCCCACAGCCTGAACCACAGAAAAGGGAGGAGCAGCCCGGGGACCGACCTCCCATCGGGACCATCGACTCCATCACCGGAGGGCCTCAAGGAGGAGCGGAAAAACTGTAAATGTATCACTTACGATTTCACCTTGAATCTATTTTTCTTTCTACCTAACGTGCCTTTCCCACCTGGCATGGACGTATTATGACTGGATATGATCCCTCCAAAAACACAGCCATGTCAGGAACAGGAGGAGAACCTCGTCCTGACATGAGCAAAGTCAAAGGCCCGGTTCTTTTAGACCGGATGGGGGGAGAGGCCTTACAACGCCCTAATGTGCCCCCACAGCCATGTCAGGAACAGGAGGAGAACCTCGTCCTGACATGAGCAAAGTCAAAGGCCTGGTTCTTTTAGACCGGATGGGGGGAGAGGCCTTACAACACCCTAATGTGCCCCCACAGCCCTGTTAGGGACAGGAGGAAAACCTCGCCCTAACTTGAGCAAAGTCAAAGGCCTGGTTCTTTTAGACCGGATGGGGGAGAGGCCTTACAACGCCCTAATGTGCCCCCACAGCCATGTCAGGAACAGGAGGAGAACCTCGTCCTGACATGAGCAAAGTCAAAGGCCTGGTTCTTTTAGACCGGATGGGGGAGAGGCCTTACAACGCCCTAATGTGCCCCCACAGCCATGTCAGGAACAGGAGGAGAACCTCGTCCTGACATGAGCAAAGTCGAAGGCCCGGTTCTTTTAGACCGGATGGGGGAGAGGCCTTACAGCGCCCTAACGCGCCCCCACAAGCCAGGCTGATAACGAGAGGAGAACCTCACACCGGCTCGAGCAAAATGGAAGGCCCGGACTCCTACGGGAGCCGGGTTCCTATGCCAAGGAAGGCCTCACCCGGACTCCTACGGGAGCCGGGTTCCAACGACAAGGTAGGCCTCACCCGGACTCCTACGGGAGCCGGGTTCCAACGACAAGGAAGACTTCACCCGGACTCCTACGGGAGCCGGGTTCCGCCGCCAAGGAAGACTTCACCTGGACTCCTACGGGAGTCGGGTTCCTACGCCAAGGAAGGCCTCACCCGGACTCCTACGGGAGCTGGGTTCCAACGACAAGGTAGGCCTCACCCAGACTCCTACGGGAGCCGGGTTCCAACGACAAGGAAGACTTCACCCGGACTCCTACGGGAGTCGGGTTCCGCCGCCAAGGAAGACTTCACCCAGACTCTTACGGGAGCCGGGTTCCTACGCCAAGGAAGACTCCACCCGGACTCCTACGGGAGTCGGGTTCCGCCTACAAGGAAGACTTCGCCCGGACTCCTACGGGAGCCGGGCTCCATCCGCAACTTCTGCAGCAAGGGTTAATGGTGACGAAACTCAGCCGCATAACAAGATCGGATGAAAGGAAAAAGCCCCCCCTCCACGATGACGTCTACGTCAAACAAGTCAAACGACAAGAAAGGTTCAGCAGACAACAATATCAGTGCGATGCGTGGACGAGGTAACACAAAATGCTCTTTTTTCTATTTTCGATATACACACTACAAAGCCAGGACGGCCAAGGAAAGAAGGACAAAACGACAAAAAAGAAGTAACTGCATGATAAGACATAAAGACAAAAGAGCTCTAAGGAGGCCCTGCTCCCTCCGACCTAGGGTTATCTTCTCCATCCCTCAACCAGGACTGCCTCAGGTTCTCTATTGCTGCTTCTAGTTCTTCCCTCTTCCACAGCGCGTCCTGGAGCGCCCGACCTAGGGTTATCTTCTCCATCCCTCAACCAGGACTGCCTCAGGTTCTCTATTGCTGCTTCTAGTTCTTCCCTCTTCCACAGCGCGTCCTGGAGCGCCCGACGAAGTTGCTGGCTCTCCGCCTCCGCTTCTCGATGCCACTTCCACAAAACTTCGGACTCCGCCTCTGCGTCTGCGACGGCCTTCCGCTCAAGTGCCAGTTGGATCTTCACTTGTTGCAGCTCGGCTGTCTTCTCCCCGAGGGAGACAGAAATCCCTTCAACAGTGCCTCTCAGGGCTTGGAGCTCTTCGAAATCTTGGGCGGAAGTAAGCCGCATCCTATTGACCAGCTGCCTCTGGAGACTAACGACCTCGTCAGCCGCCGTCCGAAATCTCCCTTTGTACTCTTCCACTTGCCGGCGCCAGCTGGCCCGCTGCATGTCGCGGCTCATCTCGGCGTCTTGAAGCTGCTTCTGGAGGTCGAAAACCTTCTGCGACCACTTCTGTTCATCATCAACCCGGGCCAAGAGCCGAGATGAGTTTCCTTCCAGCTGGCCGATCTTCCTCTTCGCAGCTGATAGTTCCACCTTAAGGGTGCTGATCCTGACTTCTTGAGCCCAAATTCAGTCGCTGGTGCTCTTCTTGCATTCCTCGAGCTCCTTTGTGAAGTTCGCCTTCCTCCGACTGTAATCCATGATCGCCTTCACATGAAGACTCCGAAAGTGGGCAGCCTCAGCGGCGGCTTCAGAATGGCCTTCTCTCGATTTACGGAGCTCGCCTTCTGACTTCTTCAACTTTTTCGTCAGGTGAAGGACCTCTTTTTTCAGCCACTGGATTGTCGACTTCAGCGGGACCCCCAGGGGCAAGGGGAGTGCTTCAGCAGGGCGCTGCCATCGGAAGGTGCAAGCATCAAAGATCGACTCATTGCAAGAAGAAAAGCAAAAAGAAGGAAAAGGAGGAAGGAGAAGCCATCCACAACAAGAAATTCGACTTTATTGATTGAATAGTTTTGAAGACAAACAGAAAGAAAATATGGCGACAAAAATAAGGACGCAAGATCAGAGGTCTCAGACCTCAGGGGCAGGAGGTGGAGAACTCGACGCGGGGGGTGCGACCGCGGTGGCGGCGGACGAGGGGCCGGCCTCGTCTTCAGACTCCTCAAGAAAGCCGAGATCGAGTTCGGGGAATTTGCTGGCCACCTTCTCTTGGCAGAGCTCGAACCCCTTGGTGAACGCCTCCTGACCGAACTGGACATTCAGGACCCTCATCTCCGGGAGGCCTTGAATTCCTCCACCGCAAGAGCCCTGGCCTCCGAGACCAGAACCGGAGTTTGCTCGACCAAATGGGCGACCTCGGCCTCCGCCTTCCTCGCCGACTCCTCCAAGATCCGTCTCTCCTCTTCCCGAGCTTGCCTTTCTCTTTCCAAGGCCTCCTGGAGGGCGACTACTTCAGCCATCTTCGCTTGGAGGCGAGCAACCTCGGCTTGGCAGCGTTCCTCCGCCTGAAGGAGGTCCCTTCTCATGCGGCTCGTCGCCTCGATATAGGTGAAGAGCTGGTGCCCAATCTGCAAGAACGGATAGAGAATTACGACAAAGACCGAGTGACCGTGTAAATAAATATCTGCTTACCTCGAGGAAGGATCCCAAAGAGTCCCAAGCCGCTGCTCGAGATCGGCACGGTCGATCCTCTCCACGACGTCAGACAGGATACAGCCGTCGAGCAGCCGCCTGATCAAGTCCTTATCGTTGAAGGGGTTCTCCGATCCCTCCTCGGAGCAGACGGACTCGTCTGCAGCAGCTCGGTGGCTACTCGTCCTGCGAGCCACCAATTTCCTCCTCCCCGCGGTAGGCGCCTCCGTGGGGCGAACCCCCAGAACGGGGGCCCCAGTCGGCGGGCTCCTCGAGGAAGCCCGGGGAGCCACTGGCTCGGCATCTGAAGGAATGTCGATGGCCGGGGCCGCCCGAACGGGTGCAGCCAAGCTCGTCTCCTCCGCCCTGGCCCTCTTCACCAATCCGGAGGCCACCGCGCCCTTCCTCTTCTGAACTCTCATGCCCCTGGCGAGCATCCGCGTTGCTTCGACGTCCATTGCTAAAAAAAAAAAAAAAAAAAAAAAGGAAAAAGAAGCAACACCGATCAATCAAGAGTCAAAAAAAAAAAAAAAGAAGAAGAAAAAAGAAAGAAAAAGAAGAGAGTGGGAAGGAAAAGGAGGTAGAGAGAAGAAGAAGAGGAATGCAAGAAAAGAAAAGATAAGATGAATACTCGCTGGATCCTGAGGGCTCAGGCCGATGTTGAAAAGAAGCTGCTCCCTCAGAAGATTAGGAAGGGAAGGAGCGGGATAAGTTAGAAGCTTCTGGGCGGCCTGGAGGTCGTCCTCCCCCAGGCTAGGAGCCCGACGGACGAAATCCCTCAGAGAACCCCAAGGGGGCAGGCCCAGTTCAAGGGTCGGGCAGTGGACGAAGAGGTATTTCCCCTTCCAATTGTGAATCGAAGAAGGGGCACCCTTCAGCAACCCCTTCTTACCGAACTGGGGGGAGAAGTACCACCAGTCCTTCGCCGAAGGATGGCATTTGAAAGTGTAAAAATGCCTAAACAAGGAGAGGGATGGCTGAACCTCGACTATGTGGCAGAGGGAGAGAAATCCTATCAGAAACCTAAAGGAGTTCGGGGCCACGGAAGCGAGAGATATGTCCAAGAAGCGGAAGAAGGCAGCAACAAAGGCAGGAAGCGGAAGCCGGAGTCCGGCACGGAACGCTTCCTGATACAAACAGAAGCGACCGGGAGGCGGAGTGCTGGCTCGGTCAGAGGGGCCAGGTAGCTCCAGATCGTACTCCGGAGGAACCCCATACCGAACCCTTATCAGAAGGAGTTCTTCCGAAGTCGTCGAACATGGAATAACGCCCGGCACGAAAATCGGGCGAGGCTCAGCCCCGGACGTGGGTTCGTCCACAGGGAACTGGGGATTTGAAGCAGAAGAACTCTCGGAGCTGCCGGGAGCAGAAGAGCCAGAGGACATTTTGAGTAGCTTCGAAGGGAGGATCTAAAGGACCCTAAAAAGATAGACCGAAAGGGGAGCGAGTGGCCGGAGGTTAACTCGGAGGGACGCACAAAAGTGGTGATGAGAGGAGAAGCCCCTAGGCGTCGAGAGGAAGGTTGGCACTAACCTATGTTACTCTGAGGGACCTGGGGGACGAGAAACGGGAGGTGCCTACGGCTCGAGAAGACGCTCACTAAAGCAGGGCTCTCGAAGAGAAGACAGACACCAGCGAAAACTCAGGAATGGAGTAGAACGCCTAAAGGAGGGAGGACGGGTTTAAATAGACCCTGGGATCCGACGCCATAATGATCGCGAATCCCCCCAGGCCAGTCCGCATCCAACACGTGTCCCACTCCCCCTGGCAGACGGCTAAAAGTGGCTGACGGTTGGCAGGATCATAATTGCACCGTACCTAGGCCAGTGTACCTACGGGATTTTTGAAACGTCCCCTCATACCGCTCCAATTCGAAAAGACTCCGACACGCACTCATTTAATGCCAAAGTATCTGGAGGCGGCAGTGCGCAGGATTCGAAGGGACGGTTCCGGCTGTGCCCATCTCTCTCTCTGTACTTCCTTCGTTTGAAATTAAAACTCAGAAGTAGGGGGACTGGTGTTGGGTATAAAATACCCACAGCCGAAATCCTTGACGGAATCGACTACAGAACAGCTCCGCCCGGACTCCTACGGGAGCCGGGCTCCACCTCCGACATCAACTACAGCACAGCTCCGCCCGGACTCCTACGGGAGCCAGGCTCCGCCTCCGACATCAACTACAGAACAGCTCCGCCCGGACTCCTACGGGAGTCGGGCTCCGCCTCCGACATCAACTACAGAACAGCTCCGCCCGGACTCCTACGGGAGCCAGGCTCCGCTCTCAGAATCAACTGCTGGTAAGCACCGTCCGGACTCCTACGGGAGCCGGACTTCACCTTTAACTTTGATTGCAGAAGGCTCCGCCCGGACTCCTACGGGAGCCGGGCTCCGCTCTCGGTGTCAACTACTGGTAAGCTCCGTCCGGACTCCTACGGGAGCCGGACTTCACCTTTAACTTTGATTGTAGAGGGCTCCGCCCGGACTCCTACGGGAGCCAGGCTCCGCTCTCAGTATCAACTGCTGGTAAGCTCCGTCCGGACTCCTACGGGAGCCGGACTTCACCTTTAACTTTGATTGCAGAGGACTCCGCCCAGACTCCTACGGGAGCTGGGTTCTGCCCGCAACTTCAGCTCTGAGAGGGTTCCGCCCGGACTCCCATGGAAGTCGGGCTCCACCCACGACCCCAACCGCCAGGAGGACCTCTCTCGGACCTCTCCAGAGGTCGGGCTCCGACCGCTGCCGAGCTCCAATCAACAGATCCGCGCCCCCTGGCAGGCCACCATAATGGCCACGATCCTGCTCCACTTCCTGTGGTGGATTCCGCGCAGCCCCATCATTCCCTGACATGCCGCAGTAACCATCGCAGCTCTGCTCCACTTCCTGTGGCGGATTCCGCACAGCTCCACTACCCCCTGGCAGGCCACAATAACGGCCACGAACCTGCTCCACCTCCTGCGATGGATACCGGGCGATTCTCCCATCCGCTGGCAAGTCACGACAACGGACGCCGCTCCACTCCTTGCAACTGATTCCACGTGGCGAGCTGCGATGATGGCCACGATTCCACTCCACTACCTCTCGCAATAAATTTCCCCTGACTACGGGCGGCCCACGACCAGACGGTTACAGACGTCGCCATCGATCCGTTACCTCCTCCGCCTATAAAAAGGGGGATCCAGATACGTTATTCTCTAAGCTCATTTCTTATCTCAAAACTCTGCTAAATTCTCCATTCGAGCACTCCATTCTTGTTGAGGCAGAGAACTGACTTGAGCGTCGGAGGGTCTTGCTGGAGCAACCCCACCTCCGGTTTAGACTTCCTTTGCAGGTCCCGGCGGCGACCGCGACTTCCCCAACTCCAGCTTCTCCGGCGCAGGTAGATTTTTGCACCAACACTTACCTTTACCGATGACTGATCCAAGCACAGAAATTAATGTTCTTCTTTGATTTATGAATTTTTTTAACAAAATATTTCACTCGATATCATACGCAGATAATCATCTCTTCATGATCTTGATCAATATAAAAATCACATATAGAGAAATTATCGATAATCGATCCTAATAATACAAATCGAGGACCTCTCTTAGGATTAATCAAAATTAGGATTTATCTAAGTATCTGGATCCTCCACTGACCCATAAGACTTCTAGAGAAAGAAAATCCATGAAGAGAGAGAAAATTCTAGAGAGAGAAAGTAGAGAGAGAAAGTAGAGAGAGAAATCTTCATATCCTTCAGATGAGGCAATCATGGTCGAGATCATCAGAGGTCCTATCAGGGTGACTCAATATGAATCAAGTGTTACAAATTTCGAATAAAATCGGACTAGGATCAGATCTACCGCACGAATTTTGGAGCAATCTCAAATCATTATATTTTTATTTCAAATTTATCCTAAGGTCTGTGATGCAATCAAAGAGAGAGTAGAAAGATCTTAGAGAGATAAAATCCATAAAGAGAGAGAAAAAGGTCTAGAGAGAGAATCTAGAGAGAGAAACTAGAGAGAGAAGATAGAGAGAGGAGAGAGGAGAGAGGAAAGAGGAAGAGAAAGGAGAGAGAGGAGAGAGAGAAAATTCTCTCTTTCTTTTTCTTTTTCTTTTCTATTTTTATTTTATTTTGTTTTCTTTTTCTTTTTTTTTCTCTTTTTCCTTCTTTTTCTTTCTTTTGTTTCATCCTTCTCCTCGTCCAAAACAGGGGCATCATCCCCCTCCATCTCCTCTCACCCTCATGCAGCCAAGGAGGGTCGACTCTGACCACCCTCCGACAACAGCCGACGGTGATGCATCCATAGCCCCGGTGACAGCCCCAACGGTGGCTGTTGCCGGTGGCACATGAGGGAGAAAAATAAGAAAAATAGGGATGGCCCTGTTCTTCTCTAATTCGATGGCTTGTCGTCGGTTGCCAGCAAAAGAAGGATGCCTAAGAAGGAAGAAGAGTAGAAAGGAGCTTACCTTGCTCCGACGGTCGAGAAGAACTCCGACGACCTTTTTTTCCCATCTAAGAACTCACGGATCCTCTTGAAAAAAAATCCCTCAAATTTCTTAAAATCTCTTCAAAATACCTTTTGTAGATACCTAAGGGAGGGAAGGAGGGTTTTATAAGGGAGATTTCCTACCCTTACTCGGACTCTATGGGTTCGATTTCACCGGGGTCAGAGGGGAAGAAGACTCCGGTTAGGAGTCTTCCTCCTCCTCCCATCGGCTCTGTTTTGGGCTCTCCAAAATTTGCCAGGCCCAAGAGCCCTATGGGCTGGGCCGTGACAAGCGCTCCAACGGAAATTCCAAAAAAAAAATCTTTTTCGAAGAGGCTCCAGTACCAGTGTGCCGAATGTCAAAATATCTGGCAACCACCGAGTGCGAAAATCGAGGAGGGCAACTTCGATCGTGAGAATTTCTCTGTACTTCCTTCATTCGGAACCCGAACTCGGAAGTAGGGGGACTGGTGTTGGGTATAAAATATCCCCTGGCCGAAGTTTGTAAAAGACCGACCCTTCCAGGGCTTTTCCGACTTCTGATTTTGTGTAGCGCCTCTCTGAACCCCCTCGACCGTCTGAGCTTCTATAATACCATCCGGACTTCTCCGGCAATGAGCTTCTCCATCCATCTGTCGGGCCGCTCCAAAAGCTCTCTGGGCCTCACTATCAGCCGACCTTCCACAGTGATCAACTATTTTTCGAACTTCTTCCGAACTTCGTCAATATCCAAGCTTCTCTGACATCGAGATTTCTACAGTAATCAGACTCCGTCCAAGTTTCTACGGTGGTCGACTATCTTCAGGATTCCAACCAAGATCCTGCGAGAGCCGAACTTCCACTACGAGTGGTCTACTCCGAACATCTACTACGAGTGGTCTACTTCAAACTTCTACTACGAGCGGTCTACTCCGAACTCCTACGGCGGGCGGTCTACCCTGGATCTCTACTGTAAGCAAATTCCATTCGAGCCTCTACTGTAAACACATTTCTTTCAAACATCTATTACAGGTAGACTGCAGTCGAGCTTCTTCATAGCCGGATCCCAAACGAGCTTCTACAATGGGACAGGACCCACCGGCCAGGTCGCTACTCTGAGCTCCCACGACAACCAACCTTCGGTCGAGCTTCTACAATAAGTGATCTCCCTTCAGCCTTCTACAAGAACCAGACTCCGTCCGAACTTCCATAGTGGATGGATATCGGACAAGCTCCTACGACGGACGGACTCCGGCAGCTGGATATCTACAATGATCGATCACCTCTGATGTCTGCCGAACCTCCCCAACGTCATCCAAAGTCCACCGTCGGCGGACCCTCTGCCAGATTCTTCATGAAATCGGACTTCTCTGACGGATAATCTTCAGACGAGCTTCCACATCAGGCGAATCCTAGATGGACTTTTCTAGCAATCAGACTCCTACCAGACTTCACCAACGAAAAGTCTCCATCCGAGCTTCTACAGCAAATGACTCCCGCCTGTGGTATTAGCGTTTGAGACGTCCAACAATAGTAGACTCGTCAGCAGCCTCGAAAACATCCAAGCTTCTCCTAGATCGATGGGATAGAGAGCCATTCTGCTCCATCAGACATCCCAGCCGAGCTCCAGCCAACAGATCCAAACTCTCTGACAAGTCACAATAATGGCCACTACCCTGCTCTACTCTCTGCAACGGATTTCACGTGGCTCCACTACTCTCTGGCAAGTCACGACAACGGACACCACTCCACTCTCCGTAACAAACTCCACATGGCCCTGAACGACCCCTGACGCCACTACTCTCCATAACAAACTCCACGCGGCTCTGAATAGCCCACTACCAGGTGGTTACAGATGTCGCTGTCAATCAGTTATGCTCTCCGTCTATAAAAAGGGACCCTCAGATACGTTCTTCTCTAAGCTCTAAACTCTATCCCAAAACTCTACTTGTTGCCCAGCTATGCAACCCAAGAGGGGAGGTGAATTGGGTTTCTAAAAATTTAAACTTAACTTACAACTTATGAAGAATATTTAACTATAGCAAGATAAGTAAGGAGAGTGTAATTGATGCAAGGGTAATGGTTGGATGCAAGAATGCAAGAGAATAAAGAAGTTTGAAAGGAGAGCAATTAAGCACAACACAAATAAGAGGATTTATAGTGATTCGATGCCAACCTTGCACCTACATCTACTCCCCAAGCTCCTACTTAGGAATTTTAATCCACTAAACTGTATTCAACCTGAATACACTCGTCGAAACCTTCGACTCTAGCTATTCCAAGCTAGACCACTTATTTCTCGGGTACAAGCCAACCCAATACAATCCGATTTAAGGTTCGGATCAATCTTTCCATGTTTTGGAATTCTTCCAAAATAAAAATAATAACTCAAGAAGAGTATTACAGTTAATTGCACAGAAATACAGATGAAGCTCTTTTAATGAGCGAATAAAGCTTTAAATACACTTTACACAATTAGAAGGAAGCTCTTCTTGATTTTCTCAAGGTGGTTGGAGACTTTAATGAACTCTTGAGGAGTTGGTGAACTTAAAATAAAAGCTTCTTGAACTCTTTTTGTAGGCTCTTGCTTAGGGTTGACAAGAATGCTTGAAGAACTTTTTTCAAATCTTTCTCTCTTGTTGATTCCCTCCTTTAAGTCTCTTTATATAACTTCAAATAATAGTGGAGAGTAATCTGGGCTGAAATAGAGCCGTTAAAGCACATTAAATGAGCATTAAATACAATTGAAACGGGTTAAAAACTAGCCGTTGCAGAGACTCATAGGGTCGACTCATGCTCATGGGTCGACTCATAGGGTCGACTGATGCGTAGTTGTTGATAGCACCAAAAATAACTCTACTCACTACGTAGGTAGGATGAGTTGAGATCATATCCTCAGGGACCTTGGGCTAAGTTGAGATTGCAAAATAAAAGAAAGAAGTGTTGTTTTGATTTGGAAAATAAATTATCTTAAAATTGATGTAATAAGAAAATAAAGAGCTCGAGAGTTTTGAATTAATTTTATACTAGCTGAGTTGTATCCTTTTTTTTTAAAATTAAATTGATGCGATTAATCTTAAAAAAAATACCTATCTTTCCTCGGCACACTCCGTATCTGTAGATCACGGTGCATCTTCGAAAAGTACTAGGTAAACAACTCTTCTTTCCTCGGCACGCCCCGTATCCGTAGATCACGGTGCGTCTCTGGAAAGTAAAAGTTGTTCCTAATATTAATCTAACAAGAAAGCATAAATAAAAGCATATGAAAGGGAGCAAATAAAGAACTCATGATAATTTAAATAAAAAGCATAATCTTTATTGCATATAAAGAAATACAAGAAAGTTTAGAACAATGAACCCGCTCTGTGTCGTTACAAAGTTTCTTCTCCACTCCCGAAACTGCTAGCCTAGCTGCTCATGAAGTAGTCCCTTTCTTTTCCTCTATGCAAGGCTCTAGAAGAATTTCTGGGATGATCCTAAAATAGAAGTACAAGAACCTTTTTATAGGTGTTAGGAGGGAGGAGTTTTACATGATTTTCCGATATGGGACTAAAGAAAAAATACTAAAGACCGTGTGTCCGAATGCCGCACCCGCGTCCGCGCCCGCCTGCAAGTCGTCCGCGTTCTGCCCGCGCTGCGCGTCGCCTACGCGTCGCCTGCGCGTCTGCTGCCGCGATCCGTGTGCTGCTGTGCCGCTCGTGCCTGTGCCTGCACTCGCCCACGCTGTGCCGCTCGTGTCCACACCCGTGCTCGCCCATGCTGTGCCGCTCGGCCCACGCCCGCAATGCTGCGTTCATGAGGAAAGCACCCGTGAAACAAATTACAAAAGTTTCTCAATTACAAAAAGAAACTTTTATTTCTTTAAAATGATGCCTATATCCTTTTGGATTTCTTGCATAGTATCTTCATTTTCTATAATACCGTATGCATCCTTCTTTTATTTTAATTTCGTTTTAAGTCCAATTTTCTTCAAACTTGAGTCTTTTTGATCTACGAATCGAACTCTTTGTATCGACGATCACCTTTCCTGTAAAACATAAAAAGAAATATCAAATTCTTAATAAATAAAATAAATTAAATATAATTTTCTGCTTTAAAACACTTAAATTAAGTGTTTATCACACCCCCCAACTTGAATTTTGCTCATCCTCGAGTAAAATAGATATATCAGCATTGTGTACCGACTTGATTTTGAATAAAAAGTTAGATTAGGCATCCCAAAAGGTAGGTGATACTTGGTCAGACCATTAAGGAGATACTTCATTGGATTATCAATTTGACCCAATTAGTGGCTGAGTATTAACTAAAGAAATTTCAAGAGCTTTTCTTTCACCAACTCTCCACTTTACTCTTTAAATTCTCTAACTTAATGTGAGAAAGGTTTATTATCTTCTTGCAATTTAATCCCCTTATTATCCACTATTTTTTTATTTATTTTTTTTTATTTTTTTTTTAATATTGCCCACCTTTTTACGTGAACCACAACGCTTACCTAGGCGAAGGGGCCCAGTTACTTAGTAGGAAACCATTTTTTTTTAATAAAAAGTAAATTTTAAGAAGAATTTTTGCATACCTCGATCTTTCCACCCAATCTCTCATGAAGCAGATTCTTTATTAAGATCAGTAAGAAGAGGGTTGTAGAATCACCCTTAAATTTTGGTTTAGTCTAAATCCTGCCATTCATTGGGTTTTTTTTTTATAATTTATTCCTTAGTATCTCTAAAATTATCTTGACCGTTAATCATTCATTGATTAGGATACCTAATTGACTCTTAATCAAAATAAAATTCGGATATACAAAACTAATTATTTCTGACTATACTTGAAGATTTCATTAATTTCCTTCCCCCCCCAACTTAATCTACATTGTCCTCAATAGAGTAGGAAAGCAACGAAAATACAAGGAGAGAGTGCACCTGGAATAATTTTGCTTCGAAAGTTGAAAATAGCTTCATTGATTAATAGGTTTTTGTTCTAAATTTCTGCAGCTGCAGTAAAGTAAAAAGTAAAAAAATAAAATCGTTGGGTTGCCTCCCAACAAGCGCTAAGTTTTACGTCTTCAGCCAGACTGAATTGAGTATTATGGTGGTATTGGATACACTAAATCAACAGATTCAATTAATTCTCCATCACTAATTTCATCTATGTAAGGTTTCAATCGCTGACCGCTCACTTTAAAGGTGTTCCCTTGTTTAGGATTTTTGAGTTCTATAGCTCCATGAGAAAATACCTGAGTTACAATGAAAGGTCCGTCCCAATGTGAGCGAAGTTTTCCAGGAAACAGATGCAACCTAGAATTGAAGAGCCAAACTTTTTGATTGGACTCGAATATTTTTCGTGCAATGAATTTATCGTGGTATGCTTTAGTTCGAGCCTTATAAATTCTGGCACTCTCATACGCTTCATTGCGTAGCTCTTCAAGTTCATTTAGTTGAAGTCTCCTATTGGAACCTGTATTTTTCATATCAAAGTTAAATTGCTGTATGGCCCAAAATGCACGATGTTCCAATTCCACCAGCAGATGACAAGCTTTTTCGAATACAAGTCGATAAGGAGATATTCCTATGGGTGTTTTAAAAGCAGTACGGTAAGCCCATAATGCATCATCCAAGCATGCTGACCAATCTTTTCTATCGGGTCTTACCATTTTTTCAAGAATATGCTTGATCTCTCTATTGGAGACCTCAACATGACCACTTGTTTGGGGGTGATAAGGTGTGGCAACTTTATGAGTTATTCCATATTTTTTCATTAGCATGTTGAAGTGCTTATTTGTGAAGTGTGTACCCCCATCGCTAATTATGGCTCTTGGGTATCCAAATCGATTAAAGATGTTATGCTGAATGAACTTGATCATGACTTTGTGATCATTGGTTCGGGTTGCCATAGCCTCTATCCATTTTGATACGTAGTCCACTGCTACCAAAATATACTCGAATCCAAATGAGGAGAGAAAGGGTCCCATGAAATCAATTCCCCAAACATCAACAATTTCTACAACAAGAATAGGAGACAGGGGTGTCATATCTTTTCTCGAAATATTTCCTGTTTGCTGGCATCGCAAGCAATTACGGCCAAATTCATGTGCATCTTTGAATAGTGTCGGCCAATAAAATCCACTCTGCAACACCTTTGCTGCAGTTTTTCTTCCATTAAAATGTCCCCCACATGCTAACGAGTGGCTGAAAGTAAGAATACCTTGGACTTCACACTCGGGGACACAACGTCGGATTACTTGATCTGGGCAATATTTGAACAATTCTGGTTCTTCCCAGAAATAGTACTTTACTTGGGAGAAAAATCTATTTTTCTCTTGTTGGGTCCAGTGAGATGGGATTTGTCCCACTACCAAGTAATTGACTATATGAGCGAACCAGGGAAGATCAGTGGAAGAGATTGAAAAGAGTTGTTCATCCGAAAACCTATCTTTAATCCTTTCTTTATTGTGCTCTACCAGGATCCTAGAAATATGATCTACTACCAAGTTTTCGGAGCCCTTTTTGTCTAAAATTTCTAAATCAAATTCTTGTAATAGAAGGATCCATCTAATCAGCCTAGGTTTTGTATCTTTTTTGGATAGCAGATGTTTTAGTGCTGCATGATCGGAGTATACTAGGACCTTGGAGCCCAAAAGGTATGATCTAAATTTATCTAGGGCAAACACAACAGCGAGTAACTCCTTTTCAGTCGTGGTGTAATTCAATTGAGCATCTGAAAGAGTTTTACTTGCATAATAAATTACATGTGGTTCTCGATTAAATCTTTGCCCAAGGACTGCCCCTATAGCATAATCAGAAGCATCACACATGATTTCAAATGGTAGGGTCCAATCCGGAGATTTTATGATTGGTGCAGTGGTTAAGGCAGTTTTGAGTTTATTATAAGCAGTTAGGCAATCTTCATTAAAATCAAAAGAATTTTTCTTGGCAAGCAAGTTGCACAAGGGTCGTGATATCTTGCTGAAATCCTTAATGAAGCGCCTATAGAAACCTGCATGGCCTAGAAAGGATCGCACCTGTTTAATTGAGGTTGGGGGAGGCAATTTCAAGATTACTTCAACCTTTGCTTTATCTACTTCGATCCCTCGCTTGGATACAATATGTCCAAGCACGATTCCTTCACGAACCATAAAATGGCTCTTCTCCCAACTTAAAACCAAATTTGTCTCTATACATCGTTGAAGAACCTTGGCTAGGTTCTGAAGACAATCATCAAAGGTAGAGCCAAATACTGAAAAATCATCCATGAAGACTTTTAGAAATTTATCGACCATATCAGAAAAGATGGCCAAAATGCACCGTTGAAAAGTGGCTGGTGCATTGCAAAGACCGAATGGCATACGTCTAAATGCAAATGTTCCATATGGGCATGTGAAAGTAGTCTTTTCTTGATCAGAAGGAAATACCGGGATCTGGTTATATCCTGAATATCCATCTAGAAAATAGAAGAAACTTTATCCTGCTAGCCGTTCTAAAATTTGGTCAATAAAAGGCAAAGAAAAATGATCTTTCCTAGTAACGGCATTCAGCTTTCGGTAGTCTACACATACTCGCCAACCAGTTGTTGCACGAGTAGGAATTAAC